>NC_142810.1:17873716-18034416 GCF_049724085.1 Artemia sp. Qi Xiang Cuo | reverse complement strand
TCCAGTGCAAAAGCACATGGTGAACAACGATATTCTCTTTAGGGTCCAAATCAGCAGTCAGTTTCTGTTTAGAGGGAGTCCAGTGCATCCCCATATCCTCAACCAATGAACGATTGTAGGGGCTCAGAGAGTCCCTGCTCACGGGCCGATTGATACAGGGAAAGACAAAATCTTTGACTGAGTCGTGAAGCGCCAGCGGAATGTGACCATCAACTTCAAAGAACCATCCTTGTGGCCCATTGTCCTCGACGGTGTTAATGTCAGGGAACTCACAAGGACTCTCAAGCCATTGATAGTTCCCATAAGGCAAAGAGTAGTTAGACGTCGCCGAGGAGTACAATGAGTTCATATCCAAGAACACTGCATTTGACTTTGCACCGGTGCTGTTTTGTCCGCTCGGATCGGTTGATAAGACGCGGTCCCCATGAAAAACGTACCCTCCCCTCATTGAACACTCTACAAAAAGGTGCTGATCTGCATCGGTGATTAAGCCTATTTCCTCCCTGCTAATTTTTAAAATCAAATCCATTACTAAATGGGGGGTAGAAAAATAGTAACCTATATTTAACCCGAAGTCTGAATGGATCAGGTCTGTGTTCTTACAAAGTGTATCCAACAGAGCTAGAACGTCACTGGCCAAGTACAGTCTATAATAATCCCACCCATTTTTACAACCCCCCTTAGACCACACCTTCTCGGCAAACACGTACTCCTCGGCTGTGCATTCACTGTTGGTCAGTGAATTGTAAAAAGCTTCAATTGGAGGTAGTTTTTCCTCGCTTAAGCTTGCACCAGAACAGTAATAGTCGTATGCATATATACCTTTGCATGTCAACATATCATACATTTCACTGTCCGGAAAGTTCTGTTTAAGCGAGGGAAAGCTATCAAAATTTTCACTTTTCTGCACTTGAATCAATTGACTCAATGCCTTGGGGGAAAAACTAAAGGAATCTAAAAACCTTATTTTATTACAACACGTATGCCCATTATCCACTACCTGCCATTTCAGTTCGAGAAGCAATAACTTGTCAGCTGATTTTGGACGTATGTTATAGGTAAATGAACTATTTACCCATAGACAATCTACTCCCCCTCCCTCCCTCTGCATACGTGCCAGTGCCGGTAAAATAAATTTTAAATAATAGTTAGAATTATGAATAAAAAATGGGATAAAAAAACTGCTTGCTAACAATTAAATTACACGATTGATGCGCAACCCCTCTAAAATTGCTACCCCCCGAGGATATTTCCTGCCACAAATGGTCATGATCTCTAACTTTCCCCCTCCCCCCACGTTTCCCTTTAGTCCCCTTATCCACCTCTGCTAACTCCCCCTTACACACCCAACATATTTTTTTATTTTTAATCGCGAGACGATCCTCTGCAGACAACACCATTGGATAATGGGTATTTCTCAAACGAGAAATAGCACCATTAGCCGTGCCAATCAGTTTAGTCAATGCCTTGTCCATGCACTCCCGCTCATCCAATGTTACAACTATTTCTCACAACCGCCTGGTATGACAATTGTCTCTGGGTATGGTAGTGTATAACTCCGATAGGGCTAGGTATTAAGTGTCTTGGCTTGATTATTTGGGGTAGTTCCTTCCCGCCAGTTGAGCCTTACAGACCCAAGATATTTTGTGTCTTTGGAGGAGGGTATGTTGGACTTATGTAAAATGTAAAATTGCCATCCACCCTGAAACTGTATCAACTGTTTGATATCCGTATCGGTTTCAATGTCTCATATGATCCCGTAGTTTTAAATCACTACGGAATTGTGACAAGCTTGTCGGGCAGTAGAAACGTACCCCTAGATCCTTACCACCCCCCAGAACTCTACTAATGTCAGTGATAGGGTTAAAATGCCCGATTGTGCTCGGTTGACTTGGTGGTGTGTAAAGCAACCAAACCCAGTGTTTAACCAAATCAACTGACGGGCCCCTTACAGGGAAGACCACCCCCTTCTTTTTTGAACGAGCCCCATCTTCAAATTCAGTTTCATATTGTACCACAGTAACGCCGATATTCAAATGGGCATTAGCCCTTTCAAAAATATCAATGGATCGAAGCGTTACTGGGTATTTTCCTTCTAGGCAAGAAAAATCTACAACTGGGAAAACGGACCCCTCCTTCCCATGTACAGCCCAGTGATCTAAATTCTTCTTGGTAGCGTCATCTGCTAGAGGCTGAAAGGCTGATATGAGGAAAGCATATCGGAAACACTTTTGATCTCTTTAAAAAACAGATCCGCTGGACACCATGACAACCTACTAGATCTGGATTATAATTTAAAACTGTACCCATGCCCCAATACCTCCTTCTTAAAATAAAATCTTTCTTAAATTTAAATATATTTATGCTTAAATTTTCAATAACAAGAACTACAGACCCACTACCAGTGTCATTAAAGTTTTCAAGAGTCGCAAGAAAGTTATCCACACACTCCCAGAAAGTTCACAACACATGTTCCAAATACTAATAAAAAAACCGCATCTCGGAATGTTCATAATGATTATACAATTAACTTTTTCATAAAATTAAATAAAAAACTTTTAGAACAAAGTCGACCTGCATTAACCCCCGACCCCCCCACAACTGTATTTGGTTCTCCAGAAGTGCACGAATTTTGTCTACATATGCAGGCACAATCTCTATAGGGTCATAAACAAAATTCCCCCCCATAAGTGTATTAGAAGGGTCCCCAAACACTGCAGTGAAAACAACTATATTATTTAAAATTCTGTTGGACAGCTGAAAGTCTGGGAATGGCGTACCCCCCTCCCCCGCGGGGATATTATCCCCGCCCCCCAGTTGGTCAATAATATCTGGCGAATGCTCCACTTCAGATGTTCGAAGTGGAGTCGTTAGGGTATCGGAGGTTTGGGGGTTCCCAGTTAAATCCCGGGTAAAATAATCAAAAATTTTCAAATTATTCTGACTCAATTCTACCAGCACAGCTGTGCTATTGTCAACATTTAAAAAATCACCGGACCACTAGTCAATAGGATCTAAAATTTGATGTTAATCATCCCATATTAACTCGTTGGATGGCTCCAAGCGTGCCTCCTCTCCTTCCCCTTATTCCCTAGACGGCGAGTGGGGGACCAATGCTCGCCCAATCTATAGATGAAAAAAATTGCTTATTTTCAAAGTGTTCAAATCACCCCTACTGCTTTTAAAATTTGGATTACTATTGCTTAATAACATTTGGTTAATAAAACTGAAGATAATCTAAGATATGACATGTAATGTTACAAGTTGGTCGTTTATTTTCAAAGTGTTAAAAAAAAATATTTTTTTTCGGCGCTCCCCCCCAGTGCCTCCCCCCCCTAACCGTGCCCCACAGCGCGTCCCCGACCACCCGTGGCGCTTTTCGGAGCCACAGCGCAACCCTGTGGTGCGTCTGGGGCCCGCATCGCTCCCCGCGATGCTTCTCTGGCCCGTGGCGCTTCTTGGACCCACAGCGCTTCCCCCGTCGCTTCCCTAACCTTGCCCCCACAGCACTCCCCGGACCCATCGGCGCATTCCGGGCTCCGCGGCTCCCAGCCGTTTACACAATGTCCGCCAAAAACCATATTGTTAGATTACACAAGTCCAAGTTTCTGTTTAATTCCATTCTACATGTTTGGTGAACTCCTCATTACCTCACAATTATTGTAAGCCATCGCGCTAGTGTTTCGATTTCCAGGCCTCAACTTCAGACAAGGAAACAGTACAATTAAATGCTGTAAACCGTTAACTCAGTATATTGTCAACAATGTTTCCCCATCACTAAAATATTGGCAAGGGTTTGTAAGATTGAAGGCTATTTTAAAATATCCTTGCGCAAATTACGGGATCCATATGTGACAGATAGATAAATGTGAATAATCTCTCACTCAGTTCCTTCTCTTGAAACTTTGTGATAATCAATTGTGAAAAATAGGGGATTTTGAGTTTCAAATGGTGAGCATTAATTGAAATTACCCATAAAAAATATTCGCTTATGTGATAGCAGCAAAGAGATAGGGGTGAATGCATAGAAAATAGCAAAGATTAGAAAAAATAGCATTTTGAGTTTCAAAAGCAGTGATTATTAATAGAAATTACCTAAAAATATTCACTTATGAGATATCGAAGCGATAGCAAAGATTAGAAAAGAGTGGTTTCTTTGCAAAAAATTACATTTAGATATGTAATATGAGGTTAATATCTCACAGAGATAAGTTTATATTGGGATTGAAAAAGAAAAAAACATTTTTTTTTTTAATATCTCTGAGACAAACTTTTACAGTGTTGAAAAATAGTGAAAAAGAAAAGACTAAAAAACATTGGAAGAAATAGAAAGGTATGAAAAAATGCATACATTTGCATACCCCGGCTGCACTTGGGCACCCGAAGGACCAGGTAGCGTATGCTGGAGGGCCACTTCCTGACCTTGCATAAGTGGGGCAGCTCTTGAAGGCCCAGGCAACGTATGACTGAAGGTGGACGGAGCGGTGGCGCTATGTTCTTGCGCGACTGGGCCGGCTATTTCACGATCGTGCATAGCTTCGGCATTGTAGTTATCCACCCACTCTCTCTTTAACTTTTTGCCAGGCCGCATTGGGGATGGCACTGATGGGGCTGCCTCGTCATCTCTGGCTTTCTTGGAAGGAGGGGGCATGCATTCTTCATAATTGGCCTTAAAAAGAAGAGAAAAAATTAGTATCTAAATAATTTGCCCCTTTTTTTACAGATAGAAAGTTATTAACTACAATTTTGTTTAGAAAAGTATCGTATTTTAGTAAAGCAAAAAACCCATATTCTCTCCCCCTAAATTTAGGAAAATTAACCCACCCTAAGTCTACCCTATCATTGAGTTAATCATGTGTTTTATTCAAGCGAAAGCCATATCTTACTACCCTTTATTCAATGTTATAGCTAAAATCACTAAATGATGAAGAAGCAATTAAGGTAAGAAACAATTATCTTTTCTATTTTGTCACTATTAAAAGTGCTAGCCCCCTCCCCAGCAAAAAATCCTGGATTCACGCTCCCCCCCCCTGGGAATATAAAAGAAACTTTATCGAAAGAAAGCCTGAAAAAGACTAAAAACATGCCTAGAGACGCAACACCTATATTTACAAATTAGTTTTACTGTCAAAGGGTGTACATATCTACACAACGAATCACCCCCCTTACTGCTCATGCGAAGAAACAGTTTGTTTTCATTTTACAATGATGGCGATAGAAATGAGGCATGGCCCCCTCCCCCTTTCGTCAATGTCCTAAATATATTGTTAGATCTTAATTTGAAAATAACGAGATTTCACCGGTTCTCCAATAAGAGATTGTATATGCCTGCGCTTAATAAATTGCAATTGTCTGCATGAAAGCGTTTTAATTTGACAGAAGAATAGTTCCATTGACTTGACCGCGTTTGTAAACAAAACCTGAAAAAGGGTGACAAAGTAATTATATGCTTGCGGAAATGTATTGTCAAGTTAGCGGCTTAATAGCGACGGGTGTCACAGAGAAAGAATAAATTTGAGAAAATGTATTTCTTTTTGCGGTGTTTAGCTTTCGATGGTAAAAGAATATATTTTCGTTTTCATTGCAAAGTGATGTTTGTATTAGAGTGGTGGGGGGGGGATTTAGCTGGAAATATAGAGGGAAGGGATTTATCAAAAGGGTATTTCTTTTTTGCGAGAATTTGATTGTAAAACAATGGTGGGGGGAGGGGGATATTGTTAGACCCTAATTCGAAAATAACTTGTTTCTCTACTTCTATAAAGGTTGCATAGGCCTAGCTTAATTGTCTGAATGAAACCGTTTTAATTTGATAGGAGAAAAACATCCCATTTTGATCTGAGAAACCTTTTACAGGAAGTGCTTTAAAAAGGGTGACAGCTAATTTTAGGCATCGCGCTGGAGCATTATGTCAAAACCAGAGCAATATTTTCATTAAAAATTGGCAGAAGTCAGTGATCGCTTTAGCTGGAAATATAGAAGGAAGGATAATTATTTCTTTTTGCGAGAATTTGGGATTGTAAAACAATGGTGGGGGGGGGGGGTAGGGTAAATAGAATATATTTATGTTTTCCATTGATTATAATGATGTTTGTATTGTATGTGGGGGGGGGGGGTTTACTCGAATAGAGTAGAGGATGACCACGGAAAACAATTTTATTTTGAAAATTAAAATAATGAAAACAGAACTTACATGGTAAATTGAAGTTGCCAAGGCTTCAAGTTCATCAATAATTTCATGTGTTCTATCCATTGTGTCACAATACTTTCTGATAATTTAATCACATTGCATGACCGTTATATACGAAATCTCAAGGGTGAATTGTTATGTAACGGGGAAATCATATGTAAGCAGGTCTCTGATTGGCTGAGAAGGAGGATGTATCCAACTCGCTGATTGGCTGAGAAGGAAACACGTGATCTAACTGTTTCCGGGAATGTCATAACATCTGGCTCGAGAGCAACAACAACAAATACTATTTCTGGACACCATGACATTCACGATCGATTATGCAATCAAGTTCTCGGAAATTCACTTCCCCCTCGAGTCCTAGATCAATAACATTGTTTCCCGTTAGAATTCAATGCGCATGTGCAACCTTCGCCCCGGAATTATTACACATAGAAACATCAAATAAATCGACCTTGGAAAAAGAGGTCATTGACCGATTACGCAATCTTTCTCCCTAGGGAGGCTATGCCCTTATAAGGAGCCCCGTCAGTATTCTATGCCCATATAAGGAGCCCCCGTGGGGCTGGTACCCCCTCCTCTACTAATATATATCTCTTTTAAAAGCACTACAAAAAAACTGTAGCGTAAAGAGCGAGTTATTGACTTGGGAGAGAACCCCCTCATATACGTAATAATTTCTGTTCATTTTAAGTTCTAATGTTGCTTCTTACTTTCAGTTGAAAAATTTAATTTCTGATCGTTTTTTAGATAATGCTTGGAAATCCGGTGCCCCCTTCATAGAAATGTCCCTTACCCCAAAAATACATCCTCCACGGAAAGATTCTCCCGAGTAACCCCCTCCTCCAGCCCCCCCACCAGAAAAAAATCCGTCCGGTAAATATCTGTATAGTTCCCAATAACCAATACAATATGTAAGCAATGGGCAAAGTTCATAACTTGCAGCCCTTCCCCTGGGAACTGTGGGGGATTAAGTCATCGTAAAAGACATATTTATTAGTTTTTCGACTATGCTGAACAAAATGGCGGTCTCAAAATTTTAATTGGGTGCTTTTGAGAAAAAATGAGCGTGGTAGGGGGCCTAGTTACCCTCCATTTTTTTGGTCACTTAAAAAGGGCACTAGAACTTTTAATTTCCGTTGCAATGAACCCTCCTACGATATTCTAGGACCACTGGGTCAATACGATTACCCCTGGGGAAAATAAAGAAAAAAACAAAAAAAACAAATAAACACGCATCCGTGATCTTTCTTCTGGCAAAAACTGGAAATTTCCACATTTTTGTAGATAGGAGCTTAAAACCTCTACAGTAGGGTTCTCTGATACGCTGAATAAGATGGTGTGAATTTCATTAAGGCTCCATAACTTTTAGGGGGTCTTTCCCTCTTTTTTCGAAAATCAGCCAAATTTTCTCAGGAACTTAACTTTTGATGGGTAAGATTAAACTTGATGAAACTTATATATTTGAAATCAGAATTAAAATCTGATTCTTTTGATGTATCTATTGGTACCAAAATTCCGTTTTTTAGAGTTTCGGCTACCATTGAGCCGGTTCCCTCGTTACTTACAGTTTGTTACCACGAATTGTTTGATTGAGGCTTTCAAAGGATAAAGAATAACATGCCTAATCTAAGGAAAGACAAAGGGAGAGGACTCCAGTGAAGGGGGGACCGTCTGTGGAGGGAGGAGATTCAAGCGTACATTTATTGTTATCCAGCCTCCATCCACTACTCGCTGCTCACCTCCGAGGAAGTGTCCGATCCCCCCAGTGGTTTGTCCCGGCCCGACACACCCCCAGGACAAATTTTTCAGCAAAAATATGAGGGAGGGGATCATAATATACACAAAAAGAACCGCGTATTATAGGAAACCGGGACTTCTAGCTTGAAACCCAGGAGGCTGAGAAGGATGGGAGTGATATTATAAGTAATTTAAACCATATTAAGAGCTTATAAGGAAATACCCCTTTTTCATTAAGATAAATTCATGGTTATTACACAATATCCTATCAATAGCTTCCGGCTCACACCTAGTAGGCTTTATTTTCAGAGGATACACTGATAATAGGTGTAGTTTTTAGGTGTTATTGTGGCTTTAAAATGATAAAGAATAACATGCCAAATTTAAGGAAAGACGAAGGAAGACGACTCCAGGGAAGGGAGAACCGTCTGTGGGGGGGGGGGAATTCAAGCGTACATTTATTGTTATCCAGCCTCCATCCAGTGCTCGCTGCTCGTCTCCGAAGAAGTGTCCAATCCCCCCGAGCGGTTTATCCGAGCCCAACACACCCCCGGACAAATTTTGCAGCAAAAATATGAGGGAGGGGATCAAAATATATGCAAATAAAAACCGTGTATTATAGAAAACCGGGAATTCTAGCCTGAAACCCAGGAGGATGTGAAGGAGGGGAGTGATATTAGATGCGAATTTAAGACATATTAAGACTTATTTTAAGGAAATACCCCTTTTTCATTAAGATAAATTCATGGATATTTCACAGTATCCTAACAATATTTTCCAGCTCCCACCTAGTAACATTTATTTTCAGAAGATGCATTGATAATAGATGTAGGTTTTTAGGTATTATTGTGGCTTTAAAAGGATAAAGAGTAACATGCCTAAATTAAGGAAAGACAATGGGAGAGGACTCCAGGGGAGGGGAGACCATCTTTGGGGGAGGAGATTCAAGCGTACATTTATTGTTATCCAGCCTTCATTCAGTGCTCACTGATCGCCTCTGGGGAAGTGTCCAGTCCCCCTGAACAGTTTTTCTTAGCCGAGGGTGCGTTTCTCACTAAAATATTAAAACACTGAAAGGAGGGGAATTTCTATTTCGAGAAATTCTTGCTGCCAGCCACCCCGCCTGCCGTCGGGGAGTTTGTCAGCTTTGTCTTATTCCAGGGACGGAATCCAGCCATCCTACGCGCAGTAGGGGAGTTTGATCTAGGTCTGCTCATTTCTGGAACGGAAGTCGGGATCGGCAAGGTGATAAAAGAGGCTAAAAACCGTCTCGCTCGAGATAACATGAATGTAGTATTAATATGTAAGTTATCATAGAATTTCTACGGAAACCAGCTAACGTCAGAGCACCCCTGTTTCTAGCACTCAGCTAGCGAAATTCGTGCCCTGGCAAAATTCCAATCATTGACACATTGTTTTTCTAGAAGACCCCCTGGATTTCCCCTAAAGAGGTTTTCCCGTAAATATGAATGATGTAAGCGTATCTTACAA
Source organism: Artemia sp. Qi Xiang Cuo (assembly GCF_049724085.1). Taxonomy (NCBI): domain Eukaryota; kingdom Metazoa; phylum Arthropoda; class Branchiopoda; order Anostraca; family Artemiidae; genus Artemia; species Artemia sp. Qi Xiang Cuo. The sequence continues at coordinate 18,024,998 of NC_142810.1, read as the reverse complement.
AAAGTCTAAAAGGACCCCATGGAACTCCAGCATGCCAAATACACGTGCATATTGCGTATTAACGGCGACACGCACACACACAAAAAAAACACACAAACATAAAGATACACACAAACTCAAACACACAAAAACTCACAAACTCATACACACACACACACATACACACACACATACACACACACACACACACACACACATATACAGACACACAGACACACAAACACATACAAACAGACACACAAACACACAAACACACACACACATACACACAAACACAAACAAACACACAAAAAACAACAAAAAAACAAAAAAACAAAACCACAAAACAACAACACACACACACACACACACACACACACACACACACACACACACACAAACACACACACAAACACACACACACACACACACAAAAAAACAAAAACAAAAAAAAAAAAAAACAAAAAAACACACAAACACAAAAGAACCCCCACCCCACAAATAACAAAAAAAAAAAATCACAAAAACAAACAAACACAAAAACACACAAAACCACAAAAAAAACAAACACACACACGCACACACACACAAAAACAAACACACAAACAAACATAAAAAAACACAAACACCCACACACACACACACACACGAAAACAAAATACACACACACACAAAAAACACACACGCAAAAACACGTAAACACGGAAATGCACACAAACACAACACACACATAAACAAAAACACAAAAACACACACACACTCACAAAAACACAAAAAGACACACAAACTCAAACACAAAAATACACGCACAAAAATTCAAACACACACACACAAACACACACACACACACACACGCACAAGCGCACACACACATACATAAACAAAAACACACACAAAACACACACACACACAAAACACAAACACAAACACACAAATGTGCCAAAAAAGGGGAAGCCCCTGGAAGAATGTACGTCTTTTCGACCCATTACTATATCAACAACTTTTTGCAAAATTTTTGAGCTACTTATAATTAAAGAAATAAATGAGAAATGTTACGCACCACCCTCCCAATTTGGCTTTCAACCTGGTCTTGGTTGTGGCCATGCGCGAAGCGTCGTGGCTTCTGTCCTTATTGACGCTGAAAGCTCAGGCGAGTCGGTCGCGATTGGTATTCATGATGTCAAGCGTGCGTTTGATTCCCTTATCCACGACCAAATTATTCTAGAAATGGGAAAGAGAGGCGTCCAACGAGATGTCATAATGCCATTAAAGGACATGTATGAAAACCTCCAGGCACAAATAAAAGTTGTTTCACCCGAGAAGAATATAAGTGAAATTTACCCAACTGTCCCAGTACGAAAAGGCGCCCGGCAAGGTGCTCCTACTTCTGCCCCGGCTTTTAATAACAGTGTTCTTCCAACACAGGAAAATTACCAAATAACGTGTGTTCTGGATGGTATTGACCTTTCTCTTCTTTGTTATGCTGACGATATTTTAAATATGAGCCGGAATATTGGTGGCATTGAATGCAATTTTGCTATTTTTCAAAAGCAATATGCTGCAATAGGCCTAGAATTTAACGCTGCAAAATCAGAGGTATTACTGTTTAATTGGCCCAAAAACCAAGTCCCGCCTACCATAGACCTTGGACAGACAAGTATTAAGCCAGCAGATCACATCATTTATCTTGGACTACCGATTGGTAAAACGCTGAGACACACACGACAGCTATTAATTCAACATCTCGAAAAGCGTACCGGTTTTGCATACAGCAGATTGGTTGCAATGAAGTTCAGCTTCAACCGGTTTATCCTTGCTCGGCTGTATACTGCACTAGCATTGCCCCATTTTTTATACCTGAGCCCTTTTTGGCGAACATTTCCATGCACCGCTAAACAGAAACTTCGAGCAATATTTTTTAAATACGCTAAGTACCTTTTAAGACTCCCCCCCTGGACATGTAAAACATACTTCAGTAATAGGTTTAAACTGGCAGATTCCACTTTCATAATTGAAAATCAGATTTCCCGATTTAACAGTAAAATTGGTAACCACCGCTGGCATAGTTTACTCAAGCAGTAGTCAAGTGTAGAAATGTTTCTTATTTCTTGTCAGTTTAGTGTTTTTCTCGTTTGTATCCGTTGATGTATTATTTGTCCCTTTTTTTTCTTTTTTATTTTTCTTTATCTTTATTGTACTCTGTCTTGTGTTTTTGTAACGACGGGTTATAAATAAATAATAATAATAATAAATAGGCAAACACAAAAAAAACACGCACACAAACACAACCACACAAACATGCAAACACAAAAAAACACGCACACAACCACACTCACATACACAAAAAAACACACACAAACAAGCACGCACACACAGACACAAAAAAAAACACAAACATACACACACACATACAAAAACTTACGCACACATTTTTTCACTGAAATGCTAGACTTGGAGCATTTTTCTCGTGGTTTACATACAAAAACTTAGGTTTCTCTACGTTTAAGTTAGGTTCATTTAACCTAGGTTATCATGACCGCTCATGATAACCTAAGTTAAATGAACCTAACTTAAACGTAGAGAAACCTAACTTTTTTATGCAAACCACGACAAAAATACTCCAAGTTTAGCGTTTCAATGAAAAAATGTGTGTGTATATTTTTGTATATGTGTCTGTATGTTTGTGTGTTTGATTTTTTTTTTGCTGTGTTTGCGTATTTGTGTGTCTTCGTGTGTGTGTGTGTCTATTTTTGTGTTTGTGAGTTTGTGTTTGTGTGCGTGTTTTTTGTGTTTGCATGTTTGTGTATGTTTGTTTTTGTGTGTGTTTTTTGTGTGTGTTTTTGTTTGTGTGTGTGTTGTTTTTGCGTGTTTTTTTGTGTGTGTGTGCATTTTTGTGTTTGTGAGTTTTTTTGTGTGTGTATGTGTGTTTTTTGTGAGTATGTCTGTCTGTGTGTGTGTTTTTTTGTGTGTGTGTGTGTGTGTGTTTGAGTTTGTGTGTGTGTCTTTTTGTGTTTGTGTGTGTGTTTGTGTGTGTTTGTTTGTGTGTGCGGTGTGTTTGTGTGTTTTGTGTGTATGTGTGCATATCCGTGCTTTCGTGTTTTTGTGTGTGTGTGTGTGTGTGTGTGTGCATTTTGTTTTCTTGTGTTTGTGTGTGTGTGAGAGAGAGAGTTTGTGTGTGTTTATTTTTGTGTTTATGTGTATGTGTGTGTCTTTGTGTGTGTTTGAGTGTTTTTTGTGTGTTTTTTGTTTGTTTTTGTGTGTGTCTCTGGGTGTCTGTGTGTTGTTTTTTGTGTTTGTGCGTGTGTATGTGTTTTTGTGTTTGTGTGTATGTGCATGTCTTTGTTTGTGTGTTTTTGTGTGTGTGTGTTTGTTTGTGTGTGTTTTTGTGTGTCTGTGTGCATATGTGTGTATGTGTGTGTTTGTGTGTTTTTGTGTGTTTTTGTGCGTTGTGCTTGTCTGTTTTTGTGTTTTTTTGTGTGCATGTCTGTGTTTGTGTGTTTTTGTGTGTGTGTGTGTTTTTAGTGTATGGTTTCTGATCGTGCGTTTTTGTGTGTGTGAGTTTGTGTGTGTGTGTATGTGTGTGTGTGCATGTATGTGTTTGTGTTTGCGTGTGTGTGTGTGTTTTTGTGTGTTTGAGTTTGTGTATATCTTTTTATGTTTGTGTGTGTGTGTTTGTGTGTTTTTCTTTTTATGCGTTGTGTTGGTGTGTTTTTGTGTGTGCATATCTTTGTTTGTGTGTTTTTTTGTGCGTGTGTGTGTGTTTTTTTTTGTGTATGGTGTGTGTTCGTTTGTTTTTGTGTGTGTGTGTCTTTTTGTGTGTGTGTGTGTGTGAGTTTGATTTTTTTTGTTTTTGTGTTTTGTGTTCATGTGTGTTTTTGTTTGTTTGTGTTTTTTTTGTGTTTGTGTTTGTGTTTGTTTGTGTGTGTTGTTTTGTGTCTGCGTGTTTATGTGTTTGTTTTTGTGTATTTTTTTTTGTTTTTTATGGTGTGTGTGTGTTTTAGGGTGTGTTTTTGTGTATGTTTGAGTGTGTGTTTTTGTGTTTGTGTGTGTAGGGGGGGGGGGGCGTGATGACAGGGGTATGTCACAGGGGAAGTAATAGCGTAACATTGTGTGATGAAATAGTTAGAGAATCAAACACTAGCAAAGAAAGGGGGGCTTCTCTGTTTTCAAAGGGGGGGGGGGGTGTCATGTAGAGAGCTGATGCTAGTGTGAAAACAGTGTCGTATTACCATTCCGCTCTGAACCATAAGCATACTTTTATCGGTTTGGACATCTGCCCTTCTTGCATAATGATCTTCCAAGCTCCCTCATTAGATATTTTTGCTTAGGATATACGTCGCCGTTAATACGCAATATGCACGTGTATGTAGCATGCTGGAGTTCCATGGGGTCCTTTTAGACTTGTTTGTGAGATACACTTGCATCATTCATATTAAACCTCATCACGAGAAATCCAGGGGGTCTTCCAGAAAAACAATGTATCAATGATTGAAATTTTGCTAGGGCACGAATCTCGATAGCTGAGCGCTAGAAACAGGGATGCTCTGACGTTAGAGGGTTGCCGTAGAAATTCTATGATAACTTCTTTATTTTTACTACATTTTTGTTATCTCGAGTGAGACTGTTTTTAGCCTCTTTTATCACCTAGCCGAAGCCTGGCTTCCGTTCCAGAAATGAGTAGACCTAGATCAAACTCCCCTACTGCGCGTAGGATGGATGGACTCCGTCCCTGGAATGAGACCAAGTTGACCAAACTCCCCCACAGCGCACGGGGTGGATGGCAGCAAGAATTTCTCAAAATAAAAATTCCCCTCTTTTCCTTGTTTTAATATTTTAGTGAAAAATGTACCCTGGGCTAAGAAAAACCGTTCAGGTGGACGGGACTCTTCCCTGGAGGTCAGCAGCGAGCAGTGGATGGAGGCTGGATAACAATAAATGTACGCTTGAATATCCTCTTCTCCGCCACAGATGGTTCCCCATCCCCTGGAGTCCTCTCCCATTGTCTTTCCTTAAATTAGGCATGTTATTCTTTATCCTTTCAAAGCCACAATAATACCTAAACACCTACCTCTATATTGTATAATAAAATATCTAGAATAAAAGATAATATTGTTATCTATAACAATACTTCATATCTATAATAAAATATTGTTAGGATGTTGTGAAATATCCACGAATTTATCTTAATGAAAAAGGGGTATTTCCTTAAAAGCTCTTAATATGTCTTGACTTGGCATCAAATATCACTCCCTTCCTTCTCATCCTCCTGGGTTTCAGGGTTGAAGTCCCAGTTTTCTATAATACACGTATCTTTTTTTTTGTATATTAATGATCCCCTCCCTCATATTTTTGCTGAAAAATTTGTCCTGGGGATGTGTTGGGCTCGGGAAAACCGCGCGGGGGGGGGGGGGATCGGACACTTCCTCGGAGGTGAGCAGCGAGCAGTGGATGGAGGCTGGATAACAATAAATGTACGCTTGAATCTCCTTCCCCCTCAGACGGTCCCTCCTTCCCTGGAGTCCTCTACCTTTGTCTTTCCTTAAATCAGGCATGCTATTCTTTATCCTTTTAAAGCCTCAATAACACCTAAAACCTACATCTATTATCAATGCATCCTCTGAAAATGAATGTTACTAGGTGGGAGCTGGAAAATTTTGCTAGGATATTGTGAAATATCCATGAATTTATCTTAATGAAAAAGGGGTATTTCCTTAAAAGCTCTTAATATGTCTTAAATTTGCATCTAGTATCACTCCCTCCCCTATCCTCTGGGCTTGCAGGCTAGAAGCCCCGGTTTTCAATAATAAATGGTTCTTTTTTGCGTATAGTATTATATGACATTTTCAACTTTTATTTTTTAGCCGTCTTTTTTTATGTTTTGTTGCTTGTCAATTTGTTTTCATTTTCTGTGTTTTTAAGATTTATTGTTTTCGGAGGAGTAAGATACGCATTTCCCCTTTGTAATTTCCCATCTTGAAAGCAAATATCCCCCGGAGTGTATCAAATTTGGCAGTAAACACACATTTCCCTTTATTAATATCTTGAAAGCAAATACCCCCTGATGTGTATCAAATTTTGGCTTTAAACACACAGTTCTAGTGTTTGCCAGAAATGGAGGATCTCAGGTGTCGCGCAATAGTTTATTTTTAGAATATGGTTCAAGATACATATGATTGGAAATGTCTTCTTAGTTCTCTAGGTTAGAGCTTGTTCTATTGGAAGGGAATGACCTTTCGAGTCCTGGCAGGGTCAAAAACTCTAGAAACAATGAATGGTGTGTCGAGCGAAAAAACAAAACACCGAAAAATGAAAGGCTTTTGGCAAAAAAAGCTCAAAATGGTACTATCTGGCAGTGATGGATGCGCAATCATTACGCAAACGTGTGCCGCCATTATGTTATGGGGGAAAAGCTTTGGGGGTTTTGGGAGAAAAAAAAAAAAAGAAATACCGAAAAAGAACATGTCTTGAGGGTTTTTGGCGAAAAATGTCAAAATGGTATTATCTGGCAGTGATGGATTCGCAATCATTACATAAACTGTGTGCCGTCATTAAGTTAATGAAAAAGTATTAAGTGAAACAATTGTGAAATCATTACTTAAGGTGTGTGCTACAATCGGGGATTCCCCCATGGTTCTTTAGGGTTACGCAAAATTGCGTCAAACATATTAGACCTGTCTGTTTGAAACGGAGTAGGTCCTATGACGTCATTGAAGTCTAGAGGGGTATGTCACGGAGCCTTTCAAGTGTTTTCCCTTTAATAGAACAGGTGACTGCACTGTGCAGGTGCGAGGGGCTGGTTGCTCCACTTATTCAGAGGCGAGGGTGTGTCGCGTGGTGTAACATTCACTCCAAACGGAGATGTGCACCGTGACGTCAGAGGACATGCGCTAGAAACAGGGGTGAGGGGTTAGGAGCTTATTATTAAAACTTGTGTATTATCCTTACCACATTCCAAAGTAAATATCTCTGGGGAAACTTGCCAGGGATGTGTCATAGAATAAACACCTGACCTAAAATTTGAACTCTTGCCAAGGACATTGAACTCTTTCCCAGAGGGCTCCGTTTGAAATCCAATTTTATTTCCCTATGGCTTTCGTGACGTCAGAGGGCATGTCACAGGAATTCTATGGGAAAAGGGAGGGCATGTCTTAGAATAACAAAAGGGGTGTGTCACCTAACCTTGCCATGAACGGGAATGACGCCTAGTAACAGGTGTGTCACGTGACGTCAGAGGGTCTGTCACAGAAACTCAATGAAAAAGGGAGGGTATGTCATAGAAAGCGGGGAGGGCATGCCACAGAACCCATGGACGGGGTACTACTTACATCCGATACCAATACAGCGTACAGCCCTTTTCCCAGGGACTATGGAGGGTCATATCATCACTAAAACCATTGATATTAGATCCTTAAACTAGGTTGAACAAAATGGCTATCTCTAAATTTTGATTGGATGACTTTGAGGGGAGGGGGCTTGTAGAGAGAAGGGGCTAGTTGCCCTCCAATCTTTTTGGCCACTTAAAAAGGGCACTTATATATTTATTTATTTTTTTCGAATGAGCTATCACATATCTATCTATAATGCTCTGGCCACCCTCTAGCCCTGCTAGAACAAAAAAGAAGAAAAAGGGAGACATATCGGTGCTACCGATGCAAAAAAGCGATTTTCTTTGTTGTTCAAGGAGGGGGACTGTAATTTCCCCGCACAAGGTTTTCGATCATGCTGATTCCAGAGGTGCACTTTTAGTTTTTATCTGACGCCCAATTCGAGGGGTTTCAGGTTTTTTTTTCAAAATCACCATAAATTTCTTTTCGTAATACACTTTTACTTTTAAGACGAACCGAAATAATAGTCACTTTTCCTGAATCAGGGTCAGAAGCCAATTTTTTTCACTTCGTAACTTTTTTCTAAACGCAATTTTTAACTTTTGGTTACTCTGGGCTGTGGTTCGGTCTTTACTAGGTTGCAGCTACCGCTGCAAACATGATCTCTACTGTTGATATTTCACATATTCATTCGCTTTCATTTGTATATTTCTTCGCTTCATTCATTTATAGGCTTCATTTATATTTTGTTAGTGCGTTGTTATATTTTCAGAGGCAACGCTATAGCGTTGCCTTTAGTAAGGGCCATGTGGCTCCAATGTTGTTGTTTTTTCCAGATGCACTTCATATGGAAGGGGCTGTCTTATAAACTTAAAACGGGGCTAATTCGATTGGAATTGGAAGTTCTAATACCTTTTTCAAGAGTAAAAATGATCAGAAGGCAACTAGCCCCCCCCCCCCCAAATTCTCTTCCCCCAAATACATCCGATAGAAATTTTGAGATAGCCATTTTGTTAAAAATAGTTGAAAAGTCATTTAATAAAACTCCGGCGTCGACACAACCCACCAAGACCCGGGAGCAGACGTTGCAAAACATGTCCTGGGGACATATATGGTTTTTATAGAAGGGATGCCCGTAAAATCTTCAGAGAGAGCACATTTGATTGGAAACAAAAGTTCTAGTTCACTTTTTCAGAGTCAACAGTCTGACAAAAATTTTGAGATAGCTATTTTGTTTAAAATAGTTCAGACATAAGATAATAAAAACTCCTGGGTCGACATGAGCCCCCATAGCCCGAAGGCAAGTGATTTAAGTTATACCCGGGGGTGGGGGGGGGTTATAAAAGGTTTATATGTAAGGAGAGGACGTATAAACTGTAGAGGTGGCTCATCTGATTGGAAATTGAGAGTTCTAGTTCCTTTTTATGAGTCAAAAGAGATCGCAGGGCGTCTACCCACCTTCCACATACACACAGGCCCTCTTTTCTCCAAATTCATCCGATCAAATATTTTGATATTACCAGTTTGTTTGAAATAGCCCAAAGACCAGATAACGAAAACTTCGGGGTCAACATACCCCCCGCCCCTCAGGGCCCGGGGGAAGGGTTGTAATTTATTCCCTGGGGGCATATAAAGTTTTTATGGAAGATGTGGTCGTATTAACCTCAGAGGGGACTCAAATGATCATAAATTGAAGTTCTAATTCCCATCCCGAAACCCGGTAAGTATAGTCCTTCTATTGAATTCTGAGAGTCCTATGTACCAAACAGGTTTTTCTGGTAGGTAATTCTAATCTAGAGGTCAATACATCTTTCAAAGAGGACAGAGTACGCAATACCGTTCCTAGTATGAGTGATTTTTTGGACAATTGCCTTTAGTCAAGACTAGTGTGTTAGGAATGTGTCGTTGCTAAAGATAACTCTCATTGGAAAAAAGGGGTATAAAGCTTTTTGTTTTTGATAAGAATTGCACAATAAATGTATCGTTTGACGTGGGCATTTTTTATGAGCCAATCAGAGGTTGTTCAATATACGATAACTTGATTTGTGGTTGGGATTTGAATAAAAGAAATGGTTATGTTATTTTCTTGCATGTATAGGAATTCCCATGTTATATGATTGCTTGTATAGAAATACAGAAGTAAAAATATATCATGTATAGGAATACACATGTTATAAGATTGATTGAATAGGAATACCAATGTTATTTGATTGCTTGTATAGGACTTCCCATGTTATTTGCGTGCTTGTATATGAATTCCCATGTTATGTGCTTGCATGTATAGGAATTCCCATGTTATTTGCTTGCTTGTATAGGAATTCCCCTGTTATTTGCTTGCATGTATAGGAATTCCTATGTTATTTGCTTGCGTGTATAGGAATTCGCTTGTTATTTGCTTGCTTGTATAGGACTTCCCTTGTTATTTGCTTGCATGTATAGGAATTCCCAAGTTATTTGCTTGCGTGTATAGGAATTCCCATGTTATTTGCTAGCATTTATAGGAATTCCGATCTTATTTGCTAGAGTGTATAGGAATTCCCATGTTATTTGCTTGCTTCTATAGGAATTCCCATGTTATTTGATTGCTTGTATAGGAATTCCCATGTTATTTGCGTGCATGTATAGGAACTCCCAGGGTCTTTGCTTTCAAGTATAGGAATTGCCACGTTATTTTGCTTGCTTGTATAGGAATTCCCATGTTATTTGGTTGCGTGTATAGGAAGTCCCATGTTATTTGCTTGCATGTATAGGAATTCCCATGTTATTTGCTTGCATGTATAGGAATCCCCATGTTATTTGATTGCACGTATAGGAATTCCCACGGTATTTTGATTGCGTGTATAGGAATCCTCCTGTTTTTTGCTTGCGTGTATAGGAATTCCCATGTTATTTGCTTGCATGTATAGGAATTCCCATGTTATTTGCTTGCGTGTATAGGAATTCCCATGCTATTTTATGGGCTTATGTACCCCCCCCATGCGATTATACGAGTGTATGTCCCCTTCCTATGCTATTCCAGGAGCTTCTGTTCCTTACTATGCTATTATAAGGGCTTTTACGTGTGGTTTTTCTTTACTTGGTACCCATTAAAAACAAAATTTTTGTGTTAAATAAGTAGTTCTTATATCTTTTAAAAGAGCTTTACGAGGTTTGAGACACTCTGTTGCCTGATTCCGTTTGATTTTTCTTTACTTAGTGCTCATTAAAAACGAAATTTTTGTGTTAAATAAGTAGTTATTGTATCTTTTAAAAGAGCTTTACGAGGTTTGAGAAACTCGGTTGTCTAATTCCGTGGGATTGTTCTTTACCTGGTGCCCATTAAAAAAGTTGCTATTGAAAACCCCGTGTGGATGAGTTGAAATTAAAATATTTAACAAGAAATGGCTTAAAAATGTTTTGGGGGAGATGGGTTGATTGGCAGAAGGATGTATTAGCGAATTTAAAGTGGAGGGCGAGTTGCTAGCGAAAAAAATCTAAGCTAATAGGGGTTTTTGACCGTAAAATCTAGTTTTTTGTAAGAAAATTATGGAAAATACAATTCGTTGGTTCATAGATGAAACTTAAGTCCAGGTATGGATCGAAAAATAAACTATTTCTGTAGAATCTGAGCTAATAGGGGTTTTTGACCGTAAACTCTAGTTTCCTGTAAGACAATTATGGAAAATACAATTCTCTCGTTCAAATGTGAAACTTAGGTCCATTGTCTGGTTCAAATGTGGAAAAACCCGTGTGAATGAGTTAAAATAGAAATTTTTTAACAAGAAATGACTGAAAAGTGTTTTGGAGGAGATGGGTTAATTGGCAGAAGGATGTATTAGCGTAGTTATAGTGGAGGCCGAGTTGCTAGCAAAAAACCCGTGTGGATGAGTTGAAATAAAAAAATTTAACAAGAAATGTCTGAAAAGTGTTTTGGGGGAGATGGGTTGATTGGCAGAAGGATGTATTATCGAAGTTATAGTGGAGGGCAAGTTGCTAGTGAAAAATCTAAGCTAATAAGGGTTTTTGACCGTAAACTCTAGTTTTTTGTAAAAAAATTATGGAAAATACTATTTGTTGGTTCATAGGTGAAACTTAAGTCCAGCTATGGATTGAAAAATAAACTATTTGTGTAGAATCTGAGCTAATAAGGGTTTTTGACTATAAACTCTAGTTTCCTGTAAGAAAAATATGGAAAATAGAACTCTCTCGTTAAAATATGAGAATTAGGTCCAGTTTTGGATACTCATAATGATGATAAATTATTAATATAATTAAATATTTTTTTTTCATAAAAGAAAAATATTTTTTTTAAACTACGAAATTATTAAACTTTTTTTTTTGTACGTATATTAAATTTAAAAAATATGATTACGGATCTAACAATTGTACTCTGTGATTGTTAAGAGACACAATTTGTCTTTGCCACTGGCATTATATGTACGGATATCGACAATAGCTAGTCTAGTGCATGTATTAAATCAGTATTTTTTACGCAGTAGTACGATAAACACATAAGTCATATCTTTTAAAAAAGTGAAGATGGAGTATTTTAATAAAGTGTGTTCACATGTCAATGTTATTGTAGCATTGAATGCTGACAAGGAGAAGTATTTAAACTACGAAACAAGTAAAAATGGTAGCACTCTTGGAAATGTATGTGTGCATTGTCATGACAGTAAGGAATTTAATATCTTTGAAGTATCAAAAAAATTCAACTCTTTTTATGGTGGATATGCAAGAGTGAGATATCCAGAGATGATAGCACTCAAAGAAAATGCCAACATAAAAATAATAGTTGATGAAGAGGGACATCTTCTTGTCAGTGCTTGTGGTAACATGCTACCTATTGTTACACCCCATCGTCAACTTTCGGGTATTAGCATTCAACGGAAGATCAAAAGAAGAAAGGCATACTCTTCTACTAATATCATAAACCATATCTTGTCAACGTGTCGAAACTGTTACCTTTTTAAAAATAATGTTGTAATAGACAGTGAAATTGCCGGAAAAATAAAAAGGGCATTTGAAGAAAATATCACTAAGGAATATAAAGATGCATATATGAAAAAAAAAGTTCCAGCAAACGTCACTACCATTAATCAAACAATTAATGAACCAAATAATAGCAAAGATTAAGTGCATCTTGAACATGTGGATGACCCACCAGTAAAAATGTGTTCACATGTTAGTGTTATTGTAGCATTGAATGCAGACAAGGAGAAATATTTGAACTATGAAACAAGTACAAGTGGTAGCACTATCGGAAACGTATGCGTGCCTTGTCATGACACTATGGAATTAAATTTCTTTGGAGTACCAAAAAAATTCAATTATACAAATGGTGGATATGCGAAATTATCATTTCCAGAGATGTTAGTACTCAAAGAGAATGCCAACATAAAAATAATAGTTGATGAAGAGGGGTATCTTCATGCTAGTGCAATAGGTAACATGCTACCTATTGATAGAACCTTTCGTCGGCTTTTAGGTGTTAGCATTCAAATGAAAGCAAAGAGGAAAAGAAAGGCCTTCTCTGCTACTAATATCATAAACTCTATCTTGTCTAAGTGCCTTAACTGTTACCTGTGTAAAAATAATGTGATAATAGATAGTGAAATTGCCAGAAACATAAAAAGGGTATTGTCAGAAAAATATCACTATGGAATATGAAGATGAAACGATGAAAAAAAAAGCACTAGCAAACGTTACGGTCTTTGATCAAACAGTCAATGAATCAAATCATGCCAAAGACGAAAAGCATATTGAGCTTGTTCAAGAGAGACCAGTAAAAATTGTATATGATTCAAAATTGAATAGTGATTATTCTACTGATTACGAACTAAGAGAAGATAATAACTACACTATTAAGAGAGAACATGGTGAACCATTTTATTGGAACAGATTCAAAATGTCCAAAGTTAATCATTGATATTAATAATTTATCATAATATATTTTTGTATTAATATTCTACATAACACTATTTCATTAAAAACATTACATTGTTATGTGTTCATTATTTTTTAGAGTAAGCTAGCACATCAAGCGTTTGGAATGTCTATTAAAACATCGACGATGTAAGAAAAGGAATTTGCGTACATCTATTGTCAAACACATGGGATAACATTGTCAAAATCTAGGTATCAGAATAAAGAATTGTAGGTAAGTAAGTAAGCAAGTAAGTAAGTAAGTAAGCAAGTAAGTAAGTAAGTAAGCAAGTAACAAACTCTTTCTTGTATTCACCTCATGTATACACAATGCAGAAATTTCATTTAAGAAATTATGAAAAAATTGTAAGCAAGTAACAAAAAATTGTAAGCAAGTAACAAACTCTTTCCTGAAGTCACCTCTCGGATACACAATGCAGAAACTTCATTTAAGAAATTATCAAAAAATTGTAAGTAAGTAGCAAATTCTTTCTTGAATTCGCCTTAAGAAATTATGAAAAAATTGTAAGCAAGTAACAAAAAATTGTAAGCAAGTAACAAACCCTTTCCTGAAGTCACCTCTCGGATACACAATGCAGAAACTTCATTTAAGAAATTATCAAAAAATTGTAAGTAAGTAGCAAATTCTTTCTTGAATTCACCTATTGGATATACAAACAAAAGTCATTTCATTCAATAAATTATGAAAAAATTCTAAATAAGTAACAAATCCTTTCTTGAAGTTACCTCATGGATACACAACGCGGAAATTTCATTTAAGAAATTATCGAAAATTGTAAGTAAATAGCAAATTTTCTCTTGAATTCACCTCCTGGATAAATAAAAAAGACATTTCATTAAAGAAATTATGACAAAATTCTAAGTAAGTAACAAACTCTTTCTTGTATTTACCTCATGGATACATAATGCTGAAATTTCATTTAAGAAATTATGAAAAAATTGTAAGGAAGTAACAAACTCTTTCCTGAATTCACCTTGTGGATACACAATGCAGAAATTTTATTAAGGAAATTATGAAAAAATTGTAAGTAAGTACCAAATTCTTTCTTGAATTCACCTGCTGGATAAACAAAAAGACATTTCGTTCAATAAATTATTAAAAAATTCCAATTAATTAACAAACTCTTCTTTGATTTCAAGCATTAAATAAATTATGTAGAAATTTAATTAAATAAATTATGAAAAAATTCTCAGTAAGTAACAATTTCTTTCTTAAAGTCAACTCTTGGATACACAATAAGGAAATTTCTTTGAATAAATCATGAAAAAATTGTAAGCAAGTAACAAACTCTTTCCTGTAGTCACCTCTTTGATACACGATTCATAAAATTCATTTAAGAAATTATCACAAAGTTTAAGTAATTAAAAAATTCTTTCTTTAATTCGACTCTTATATAAACAAAAAAAAAAGTCACTTAATTCAATAAATTATGACAAAATTATAAATAATTAACAAATCATTGCTTGAAATTACCTCATGGATACACAACGCTTTATTGTTTTCACGACTTAGATACACGATGTAGAACTTGAATTCAAGGACTTTTAAAAAAAGAGAAGTAAGTAACAAACTCTTTATGGATTTTCACCTCTTGGATACAGAAAAAGACCTTTCATTCAAGAAATTATGACAAATTCTAAGTAAGTAAAAAAAAACTCATTCTTGAATTCGCCATTTACTTGCACCATACAGAAATTTCATACTATGGGACCTCTACACGGGATTAATCACGTTTTGAAACTACATACTATTTGCTTGCCTTTCCTTGGCACCTTTCCGAACAAGCGGGGGTCCCCCACTGGTTCCTACACATTGCAAAAAAGTAACTTGTCTATGTCGTCTCTGTGAAGACACACACATAGAGACGAGACATGCACAGACATGACACACAAACAGATACATAGTGAGAGAGATATCCAAAAAGTTGGGTTGATCTAGGTTCACTTAGAGTGGCGCGCCACTCTAAGTGAGACACCACACCACGCCATGTGAACACACTTTATTAAAATGCTCCATCTTCACTTTTTTAAAAGATATGACTTATGTGTTTATCGTACTACTGCGTAAAAAATACTGATTTAATAAATGCAATAGATTAGGTAGTGTCAATATCCAAACATAGAACACCAGTGGCAAAGACAAATTATGTCTCTGAACAATCACCTATTAAAATTGTTAGAGCCGTAATCATATTTTTTAATTTTAATATATGTACAAAAAAAAAAAAGTTGAATAATTTCTAATTTGAAAAAAAATATTTTGATTTTATGAAAAAAAAAAAAATATTGAATTATAATCATCAGTCATCATTATTATGAGTATCCTAAACTGGACTTAAGTTTCACATTTGAACCAGAGAATTGACCTAAGTTTCACGTTTGAACGAGAGAATTGTATTTTCCATAATTTTCTTACAGGAAACTAGAGTTTATGGTCAAAAACCCTTATTAGCTCAGATTCTATAGAAATAGTTTATTTTTCAATCCATACCTGGACTTAAGTTTCACCTATGAACCAACAAATATTATTTTCCATAATTTTCTTACAAAAAACTAGAGTTTACGGTCAAAAACCCTTATTGGCTTAGATTTTTCACTAGCAACTTGCTCTCCACTATAACTTCGCTAATACATCCTTCTGCCAATCAACCCATCTCCCCAAAAATACTTTTCAGACATTTCTTGTTAAAATTTTTTATTTCAACTCATCCACACGGGTTTTTCACTAGCAACTCGGCCTCCTCTAGAACTCCGCTAATAAATCCTTCTTCCAATGAACCCATCTCCTCACACACAATTGTCAGTCATTTCTTATTAAAAAATTTCTTTTGTAACTCACTCACATGGGGTTTCACACATTTGAAGCAGACAATGGAACTAAGTTTTATATTTGAAAGCGAAAATTGTATTTTGAATAATTTTCTTACAGGAATCTAGAGTTTATGGTCAAAAACACTTATTAGCTCAGATTCTACAGAAATAGTTTATTTTTCGATCCATACCTGGACTTAAGTTTCACCTATGAACCAACGAATTGTATTTTCCATAATTGTCTTACAAAAAAAACTAGAGTTTACGGTCAAAAACCCCTATTAGCTTAGATTTTTTTCGCTAGCAACTCGCCCTCCACTTTAAATTCGCTAATACATCCTTCTGCCAATCAACCCGTCTCCCCCAAAACACTTTTCAGCCATTTCTTGTTAAAATTTTTTATTTCAACTCATCCACACGGGGTTTTCGCTAGCACCTTTTTTAATGGGCACCAAGTAAAGAAAAATCACACGGAATTAGGCAACTGGGTCTCTCAATCCCCGTAAAGCTCTTTTAAAAGATACAAAAACTACTTATTTAACACAAAAATTTCGTTTTCAATGAGCACTAAGTAAAGTAAAATCAAACGGAATCAAGCAACAGAGAGTCTCAAACATCGTAAAGCTCTTTTAAAAGATATAAGAACTACTTATTTAACACAAAAAATTAGTTTTTAATGGGTACCAAGTAAAGAAAAACCACACGGAAAAGCCCTTATAATAGCATAGGAAGGAACATAAGCTCCTGGACTAGCATAGGAAGGGGACATAACCTCTTACAATAGCATGGGGGTGGACATAAGCCCTTAAAATAGCACGGGGATTCCTATACACGCAAGGAAATAACATGGGAATTCCTATACATGCAAGCAAATAACATGGGAATTCCTATACAAGCAAGCAAATAACAGGGTAATTCCTATACACGCAAGCAAAATACCTTGGAAATTCATATACGTGCAAGCAAATAACATGGGAGTTCCTATACATGCAAGCAAATAACATGGTAATTCCTATACAAGCAAGCAAATAACATGTGAATTCCTATACACGCAAGCAAATAACTAGTGAATTCCTATACATGCAAGCAAAATAAATTGGCAATTCCTTTACATGCAAGCAAATAACATGGGATTTCCTATACATGCAAGCAAATAACATGGGAATTCCTATACACGCAAGCAAATAACATGGGAATTCCTATACATGCAAGAAATTAACATGTGAATTCCTTTACATGCAAGCAAATAACCTGGGAATTCCTATACATGCAAGCAAATAACAAGGGAATTCCTATACACGCAAGCAAATAACTTGGGAATTCCTATACATGCAAGCAAATAACAAGGGAATTCCTATAAAAGCAAGCAAATAACATGGGACTTCCTATACAAGCAAGCAAATAACATAGGAATTCCTATACAAGCAAGCACATAACAAGGGAATAACTATACATGCAAGCAAATAACAAGGGAATTCCTATACAAGCAAGCAAATAACATGGGAATTCCTATACACGCAAGCAAATAACATGGGAATTCCTATACATGCTAGCAAATAACTTTGGAATTACTATACTCTCTATCAAATATCTTGGGAATTCATTTACATTCAATCACATTTATTGTGAATTTCTATAAAACCGAGCAAATAACATGGTACTTCCTATACAAGCAAGCAAATAACATAACCATTTCTTTTATTCAAATCCCAACCACAAATCAAGTTATCGTATATTGAACAACCTCTGATTGGCTCATAAAAAATGCCCACGTCAAACGATACATTCATTGTGCAATTCTTATCAAAAACAAAAAGCTTTATACCCCTTTTTTCCAATGAGAGTTAGCTTTAGCAACGACACATTCCTAACAAACTAGTCTTGAATAAAGGCAATTGTCCAAAAAATCAATCACACTAGGAACGGTATTGCGTACTCTTTCCTCTTTGAAAGATGTATAGACCTCTAGATTAGAATTACCTACCAGAAAAACCTGTTTGGTACATAGGACTCTCAGAATTCAATAGAAGGACTATACTCCGGTATATAAGAATTTATGGAAGAGCTGGTCCAATCAACTTCGGAGGGGACTCAAATGATTAGAAATCAAAGTTATAGTTTCCTTTTTAAGAGTCAAAAGTGATTCAATGGCAACTTCCCCCCCCCCTTCCCCACCAACGGTCTTTTCTCCAAGTGCGCCCGATCGAATTATTTATATACCCATTTTGTTCAAAATTGACTAAAACTTAGATAAAAAGAAGTCCAGGGATAACACAGCCCGCCCCAAACCCAGGGGCAAGTGTTGTATGTAATATCCAGGGGGGGCATATAGGGTTCATATGCGAGTGTTTTGAAAATAGTTCAAAGATCAGATATGCCAAGCCCCCACCCCACTCACAAAACTTATGAACGATATTTTATTCCAAAACTTAGGCGAGCTAACCCCTGACTTCTCTGCATGGTCCAATCCCCCCTAAAAAAATATTAGTGATTACAAAAAGTATGGCAACCCACCCCTGGCTCTCCGTGGCTCGATCCCCCCCCCCAAAAAAAAAATTACTAACAGTGTTTTATTCCAAGACTTGTGAGAGCTGATCCCTGGTTCTCCATGGCCTGATATCCGTCCCTACCCCAAATAATTACCAAGGATAAATCATGGGGACTGACCCCAGGCCTTTTTCCATTGCTTGAACCCCCCTCCCACTCACAAACAGACTAACTTACTAAATTTTATTCTAAAAATTATGGAAGCTGACATATTGCCCTCCTTCCATGCACCCCCCCCCCCCCGACCAAATTTTTTTAATGATATTCTATTCGGATAATCATGGGAATTCAGTTTAATTTTATTAGCTCTTTCCAAACCTTCATCACTTCAAACAAGAGGTGGCTTCCCTAACGGTAAAAGCATAAGGCCTACTGCGTATTTGGCGGTTTATTAAAACGAATTATATTACAAATATTCTCTTTTGTACTTATTTTAATATTGAAATAAAACAAAAATTGTAGTGAAACCAGACTAGGATTTACCAACAAGCCCACTAGGCCCTGTGGCTTTCATTATTCCCAAGGTTTTGAGGATTTCCCCGAAAATCTTGCTAAAACGAAGCGGCAAAAACGCTTGGGCCTAGAAGCGTCAAAGCTTTAAATTTGGTCCTGGGTGAAACATAATCTTGAGCTGGTGAACTTTCAAAAATTAATATCATTATCTATCAAATATACAGTTAAATTTTATTAGTTCCTGCCAAAACTGTTAATCTATTTTGGAATAAAAAACTATTTTGAAATAGAGATTTTTGAAAAACTTGAAACTTTGGCAATAAAAAACGAACAGAAATTAATTTTTAAAAAAGTAACAGATTAAAGAAAAGTAAATATATTCATTTATATTAGTACCTAATTACCAATTGTTTATTTAATTCCTGTACGTTTTGGGTTTCATTTATACTTCAATAGTAAAATACTTTTGTTCGTTTTAAGCTTAATTTGTATATTCAACTTAAGCTTACTCGTTTTGAGACTTATTTATTCATTTATATTGCTACCTGTTGTATGTTTTTGCTATGATTGTTGATTTAATTTCTGTTCGTTTTGGGTTTCGTTTATTCTTTAGTAGTAATTTCTGATCTTGTTGAGTTTCAGTTACTGTAGGTTTCTATTTCTTCAGATCTCAAATTTAATATGGCCTTTACTTTTTTTCAGAAAACTTCTTTTTCGGATATTTTTTTAATTAATTCCATAGAAAAAGTAACCAAAAAAGTAACCTTTAAATGTTTAAAAGTAACCTTTTGGTTAACTTTATATAGGAAATCTCTTTTTCAGAAAACTTAAAATAAAATAATTTCTGGAATTAACAGGATAGATTTTACTAAGTTTTATTTTTTAGGTCCAAGTATGGTAACACAATTGATTGACTGTCATTAATAGACATTAAAGTGGGTGTTAAGGAGGAAGATTTTATTTTACAACTATCTTTAAAAAAAGCTTGCCATCATTTTTGAAGAGCAATTCTTCTTGAGATTTGCCCTTCAAAATGTTTCGAGGGGTTGACAACTACAGCACTTAATCTATGGTGAGAAATAAAACAAAACATTTTTTGTCGGTGAAGCAGATTTAACGTTGCTGCGACACTTCATCGCTGATCAAGTTTGTTAAGTCCAACAGATGCAGAAATGACATCATTGACAGTTCTTTTGTTCTACATTTGGCAGTTTATAAATATTCACATTTGTCACTAAAAGCAAAAAAATTTTGATTCTTGGCAAAATTCGACCTTACTCTGATATTTCTTCATAAAAAATTTTTGAAATTATATGTCTTTAGTGAATGTTTTGTAAGAGTTTGGGTCAATTTGATATGATAGAAAATACAAGTATTTCTATCCTTCGCATCAAAAATGGAAAGAAAAAAAAGTGATAGAGAACATTATTCGTCGTCATTTCGATCAAAGGGTAGTAGAATGAGGAATGGAAGTTCATCTACCGCTTCATTTGGAAAAACTCAGGGTTACGATCCAAGATCAAATGAAACTGAAAGAGGATAAGCAACTAAGAAAAATATGGGGGATTACTATGCTATTCTAAAGTTAAATAGAAATTCATCACAAGCTGACATAAGAAAATCCTACCGTCGTCTGGCTCTAAGATGACATCCTGATAAAAATCCAGGTAATCAGGAAGAAGCTGCAATCCGTTTTAAGGAAATTTCAGAAGCTTATGAAGTTCTTATTGATGATAACAAACGTCGAATTTATGATCAGTACGGTAAAGACGGCCTTGCTGGCAGTGTCAACAGCGGTTCAGGTTCAAGGGCTCATCAACATGATCTGTTTTCAAGATTCTCCCCCAGATCATTCCAAAAGCCTGAGGGTGTGTTTAATGTTTTTTATAAAGATGACATCTTTTCTGACCTTTATGAATTTTCTCACTCTTATGAAGGAAGTACGTCGTGTACATTTTCGATGTCGGTATCAACTAGAATAGTTCGAAACAAGAATATTGTCACCAAAAAGGTTGTCAAAAATGGTGTCGAAACCATCACTGTTGCTGAGAATGGTGTCTTGAAATTAAAAACCGTCAATGATGTCCCTCAAGCACTTTATTTGTAGGGGAAAATATCCTTACAGTGGGAGAATTTTCATTGCTATTTTACGTTTATTTGACGTTTTCTCTTTAATTTTGGTTTACTAAGAATCAAGGTAAAACTTGCCCTGTACCTCAGTTTATTAACCCAGATCTCATGCCTTCACAGGACATCAGTTTTCTCTTTATGTCTTGTCCAATTAACAGTTTATTTTATACCCAAGACGCCTAAACTAAAGCAGTGGTCTTTTTTTCAGGACAAATACAATTGACAGTATACTAGTGCATCCATCAAGAGTTGCATTAGCATGAGTTGCGGCATTAGCTGCAAACTAGTAAAGATTTAACTTCATCCCATAGTAAATAAACAACCGTCTTTAAATAGACTTTCAAATATAGTAGAGTCGCCATTTCTCCTAAATACTGAACGGAAATTATTATTAATATTAAAGTAAAAATTAAAATATAATGCCAAATACAAACTTGTTTAAAAAAAGATATTGAAAACTCTTGAAAACAGTGGTATATCAAAAGAAAAAGTACCAATGGAATTATTACATTCGCAAACTTTGAGCGAGAGGTTTTCAGCCCTCTATCTCCAAATTTTTATAGAATCATATTTTAGCTGTGATGACACTGATGTGTCGTTTTTTTTCCCGGTACTCTATCTTCTTACAAATTTTTGCGGGAACCACTAAAGGAAAATACAATTAAAAAATTAAAGTTCAATTTTGTATCATTACCATATTGTCATTTATGCAACGTTATTCCGTACGATGTCATGAAATTATGCTAAAAGCCTAGTAAAGAACAATAGCTTCAAAAACGTCCTTCGCTTTTTACCTGGTTCTACCTTTTTTTTGCAAACTTGAGCATTTGGAAAATTTATTTTTGGAGTGGAAGGAGTCTGTCGTTCATAAAGTCACATTTCTGGGCCAAATCTTTTTTGCTACATTTTAAAGATTTTTCTCGTAAAGAACCTCGGGGACTTTAACCCTTTGGACAAAAACTCTGGGGAAAAATTAAGGAACAAATAAACTTTCAAATGGGAATAAATCCATTTATTTAGACAGTGAAAACAGGTACAAAAGTCTATATATTTCGATCACATATACAGCGTCTGTCATCCTTAGAAATACTGAAGTATCGAAATTAAAACTAACATAATAATACAAAACAAAATAATTAGCTTCCGGTTTATTCACTAGACTTTTCTGAGAGAGTTCAATAACAGAGTTCATTCAGTCTTGAAATGTAAATTTTCTTCTTCAATACTGCCCAAATGTAAAATGAATTTCCAATGAAGGTGGCAAGGTCTTCCCTGTCTTCTAATTGTAAAAGAATTTTTTTTTTTTTAGGTTGAAAATGCGTCTAAAAATTATAATACACCCATTATAAGCACTTAAGTTCGATCCTATCCGGGCTGAATTTCCTATACAGGTTCCATCTCCAAACCGTTTTGCCTTTTCTCTTAGTATTGACGCCCTGCAACTCAGACACCTGTGAGTCCACACAGGCTCTACTATCAACTATATTGATTGTCATTGATCATGTTGATAGATTGATAGTTTGAGGTTTAAAATGTTTAATTTAAACATATTTTCTTCATATTTTGACTTAAACACTTATTTCTAATTCTTTTGAATTGTCAAGTTCACCCCAATTATTTCCATGCCAGATTTCATCCTCACGTAAGCATCTCCAATGGAAAACAATTTGCCATTCTCTCTCCGGAGAAATTATTCTCAGGATTTTTTTTTGATTTTTTTATTCATTTCACACAGCAAAGAAAATCGTCTCGCTTTATTTTCTTCCATCAAGCGTCGAGTTAGACTTTCAGAAAATGTTCCATAAATTTGGTTTTGAAATATCATTTTATTCTTTTGACTAATGAAGATAGTAGTTATCATTCCTCAATCAGCCACAAATACAAATTTTTCTCACTAGCCAGTTTTTTGCTGTTGTTTTTTTTCATCCTAAAACGCGTTTTTCATTTTTGGTTAAAATAGGTCGTGGCCGGTTGTTTACTAGTGTAAGGTTGCCCCTACTAACAGGGCTAATAAATTTGGTAGCGTGATAGAAACTGAGGCGTTAGGTAAGAAATCGGCACTCAGAATTCAGTGACAACTGATTTTATTTACAAAAGAAGATAAAAAGAAAATTATTCTAATTCTATTTATGTTGAATACTTCCAAACCTCTTCTAGGTTAAGGTCTAATGATCTACTTGTTCAATCCACCAATGTTTACTAAAATGAAAAGATTAAGTTAATCTTAGGCTAACGATTGTTTCTACTTAAAAAGGTTACACTTGAACAGCTAGTCAAGGCTTGAGTTCGGGGTTATTAAAATCCTTTAGTTCAATCTATTGTTGAGCTAAGCCAAGAATAACCGTACTTGCTTTTAATTCAAATTTTATTAACCCAAACCAAGAGATTCTCTTATTATTACTTGAAAGGGCTGTGTATTGTTTGGACCTTTATTAAGCTTTAACTTTAGCAGGAAAATCTTAATTGAAAATATCTGGACGTAAAGTTTTGGAAATTCTCACGCTGATAGTATTGTTCCCTTTTTCCCTTTACCTGCCAGTATAAACATCTAAGTCACCTTTGTATAAACATGCAGTACGGGGTTAACACAATGAAAGAATGATTAAAAAGGTAACTGTGTTCCTCTTAGTATAAACGTCTGAGGATTGCACAAAGGGGGGGGGGGTTAATTAATGTTATTTTCTGATAATTCCAATTTTTGGACATAAGGTCTCTATAAAGTCAAGCTACCCCTCAGGAGACTCTAGGCTGACAAGGGGAAGCACAAATGACTCTTCTAGCCGTCTCTTCTGGGTTAATGTTTTCTTTCCTCTTTACAAACTCAGATATTCAAAGCTCAAATGCCTGGGACGAAATTTAATTTGTTTTATTCTACCCTTAAAATTCTGTTTTATCAAAATGGCTCAAGCCTTGTCTAGGTGGAAATACTCCCGAAGCTATAAGCCCAAAATCATCAAGTCAGATTTAAGCGCTAGTTGTAATTAATTTCTTTTATTTACGGTATTAAAGTTATTTCTAAATGACAAAAATCTTTGGAGGTTTTCTTTTTATTTTAATTTTGATCTTAAAACTTTTATTCCCAAAGGGAATTCAGACAGGCAGTGGTAGCTTATCGTAATTACAAAGTAAAACACTTACTCTTTGTTTGCTCCAAAAGGACTACCGTGTTTCCGAGGCAAAACTACCCGATTTGTTTCTCATCCGTAAGTTATATTATTTTTGCTACTTGATGGGTTTAGCGAACTTCCCTCCCTCCGAGCCAATCAACCACTCTTTGTTAAAAGTAGTTTCTTTTCCAGTCTTTCAAGGCCTTGCAAAACTGGTCTAAATTAGGTCTTAACATATCACGGGTTCAAAGTTCGTTTGATTCTTGGACAAAGAGTGTCACTACAAGATTTATGACTAGTTATGCAAAGAGAAGTTATTTCCAAATTCAAGCTAATTTGAAATTGTCGCTATATTTCTGATCTATGAAGCGAAAGGGAATTCCAAGCTTTATTAAAATTGAGTTACGAAATTTACACAAATTAAGGCCTCCTTACAATCTCCCCCACTTAAAATCTTAGCATAATTTTTGTTTTAAAGGGAATAAACAAAAGGAAACACAAATTTACTAAGATCTAGTGTAACTCAATTTCTTCTTATACTACTTCTAAATTGAACCCCAGAGACTTTTGGTCTCTATAACCTGTATATAAATTTCTTAATTTTTTGAATATCAGTCCTACTGAAACAAAGCCTATTATATATATAAAGAGTGTAAAAATGTTATGCGTTGATGTTCAATATGTTGTTACATCTTTCCTTTTCTTCTTGTAAGGAAACTCACATTTGCCTCACTTCATCTAGGTCAATCTTGAACTAAACCTATTCTAAAAGTAAATAAAAGTTAAATATTCAGTTTCGTCTTCCTGATATAGTAGAACTTATGAAAAGTTCTCAGCCAGAATCTTTATGAGTTCATGCATATATTCATAATCTACGCGTTGTTTTTGTTTGTTGTTTCGTAGCATCTAAAATAAAACCCATGCTCTTGTGTTGCTAAGCACAGACAAATCGACTATTTGATTACTTAGGTTTAAAATTGAGCATAGCTTTAATAAAAGGAAGATATATTAATTGACCTCTACGAATAGCTGAATGCTATTTTCTTATTTGGGCCTTTTCAAACTTTATTCACAATTTTTTTTTCAAATTATAATTGAATACTCGAAAGAGTATTTAAAGGTGCCAAAAGGTCTAGTAATAATGGAAGACTTGAAAAAATCAAAGAGAAATACATTCTACGATGAAAGGAAAAAAATCTGTACCCGTTCTCTATTTTAAAAAAAAATTACGAGTTATGAAAATTTCGAACCTTTCGAATTTTCTGAACTCATCTCCTTTGTTGAAGACACTACTAGTTTAATTTAGTGTGTGGCTGAATTATAAAGAGTCTCTTATATAATTCCTATAATTTTTATCCTTTATCTGACGGATATTTTATATCCTATCGGCAGTGCCTTTTATTTTCAGCAATATTCTGAATCTTATGGGCAATGCGATTTAGTTTTATCATTGCTCCTTAGATAGTGCTACTACTATATTTTTACCAATGTGCATTGATAACCATTAGTCGCAATTTTTCTGTGGTATCACTTGACCGAATGTGAAAGAGGTCATAAGGGAAAATATTATCCCTTAAGAGTGGGGTAACTAACGCTAACTTTAACTCTTCTCAAACAGAGTTCATAATTCCTTACTGCCTCTTCAACCTGGCAGTACATATATAAAAAGACAGCATATTGTCTTAATTTATTTAAGGTTTTGACAGCTACCATCTTTGCCCCCCCAAAAAAGGGACTTGAATGCAGGAAACGGATGACTCTATTAACTAGTTTTTTTGATAAAATGATCTTAATTTGACGTCTTTTTTTCTTGTCAGAATCATGCAACTTATACAATAAGACATTCTCGGGACCCAAGTGGAGATCTTCTAACCTTTACCTAAGAAATGGGACTTCCTTTCTTTCCTAAATTTAAAACTTTCGGTTCTGAGCTCTACCCAAAATGTCATATCTTGGAAATTTTCCGTTATCCTGCTTACTTTAGAAGCCATTTCAGCACTATGCTAGCTTTCTTTGTCTCAATTTTTAGCCTGGGAGACTCCAATCCAGGTTCATGATCATGAATACTCTGTGAGTATATGCATATGCAGCCTTTGCGCGCTGGGATACAACCCTTTTTCATATCCCTATGGATGCAAACCTTTTTTTTGCTTCCTTAAGAGGTGGACGCAACCCTTTCTTGCATCCTTAAGAGGTGGAAGCAACCCATTTTTGCATCCTTGAGAGGTGTCCTCTTAACATCCCTCTGAAGTACATGACTCCCTGTCATGACATGTCCGTGACTTCTAGTCACTCTAGGTCTACTCCTAAAGGTTAACCTATCTCTACAAAACTACGGAATCTGGGCCTGTGCCTTCCGGTGGTTCCCTAACCAGCGCTCGGAGTTCGCAGTTTTTTCGGCAAAAATTGCCCTAAAAATTTTCTTGGGGTTGGTTTATAGGTGCTGGGGCTAAACAATATCTTGCTTTGTGTCCTGTTTCACCACAGCGGATACAAGTTTGAGTTTTTTCACATTCCGATTGTCTATGTGGACCCCCACAAGTCCAGCATTTTATGCGACCATTTTTTCTTTTACTAAATATATACCTGGAATAATTATCCCAAGTTGGTCTTGACATATCTTTCTTTCCACGGTCCAAACATTTCTTTGGGTTATTTTTATAATTTCCTATGTTTTGAAATTCTACTCTGGAGTTATCTCTTTGTTCTCCAGGGAAGGTTTTGTCTCCTAAGTCAACCACTGTTCCTCCAACCGCCATGTCTGAGGAGTCCCTATATAATTAATAAGCCGATTCAGATCTCAGCATCCGCTCTAGTACTTCATTCTTATCGTCTTGTGCTGTTGTGTGGTTATGAAATTCCCGTCAAATTGAAAGGAATTTGACCTTTTTATGAACGAATT
This sequence comes from Artemia sp. Qi Xiang Cuo, assembly GCF_049724085.1. Taxonomy (NCBI): domain Eukaryota; kingdom Metazoa; phylum Arthropoda; class Branchiopoda; order Anostraca; family Artemiidae; genus Artemia; species Artemia sp. Qi Xiang Cuo. Next base: position 17,997,819 of record NC_142810.1, on the reverse strand, counting down.
TTATTACTTCATATACTATTACAAAAGAAAAATTTTTTGCATACTCTAGAGCCTTTCTAATAATTCGGGAGTAAAATTGGTCTACCAACTCAGATGGTCTTTGTTTCTTAGAGAGCAGTTCTAGTAGTTTTTGTGCGGCTAGTTTTTCATGTAAAAAGGCTTCTTTTAAAAGTTTTTCTAAATGGTCTAAATCTTTTATTTTAGGAATATCTAAGCTTGTTGTAAATCTTTGTATTTCTCCTCGAGTATAACAAAGAGCCTGATTTATTATAGCAATATCATCTTTTCCTAAACTCCTTTGTATTTGCTTAAAGGTGGAAATCCATGAATGGATTTCATTTGGGCATGTCAGTAACGAGATGGGAGGCGCTTGCTCCACAAGTAGGTTTTGAAGCCTACTTGTGACTGTGGCATCTCTATATTGCCCTTCTAGAGCGTTTATTCTAGACTGTGCTTGTTGTATTTCATTTTCTAACTCTTTGATTTTGTTTTCATTGGAACTCATGATGGATCTATCGTTATAAACTCTTAATTTAGGAAACGTTTTGAGCTTTTAAATTGTTTAAACTACAAAATGAGTTAGTTTATAAATTGCGTAAGAATTAGTTCAATACCTCGATTTAAATTAACCCTTAAGGGTAATAGTATGACTACTCTTTTGAAGATGATTTAACTATGACACTAGTGTTAAAAGGGATTTAAGCAACCTACAGATGATACGGACACTAGAACTTGTAGCAAGGAGAAAGAAAAGCAGAAGAAAGAAAGAATCTTAGGAAGATAAAAGATAAAAGTCTATCTGAGCTTCCTTTTTTGGTTAAAATTTTCTTTAATGAACACCTTTTAAAACTTTTCATCCTTGGATAGGTTTGGTAAACTGAATACACTCAATTTTGTGAGGAACAGGACTAAATTGTACTTAATGATATAAATCTAATTAATCCTCCCTCACCTTAACGAAAGTTGCAACGAACTTGAGTACCGCTGCCACCAGTTTTACCTAACCTGAGTACCGCTGCGACCAGTTGCATGGTTGCCCCTACTAACAGGGCTAATAAATTTGGTAGTGTGATACAAACTGAGGCGTTAGGTAAGAAATCGGTACTCAGAATTCAGTGACAACTGATTGTACTTACAAAAGAAGATAAAAGGGAAAATATTCTAATTCTTTTTATCTTGAATACTTCCAAATCTCTTCTAAGTCTAAGATCTAATGATTTACTTGTTCAATGCACCAATGTTTACCGAACAAAAAAGATTAAGTTAATCTTAGGCTAACAATTGTTTCTACTTAAAAAGGTTACACTTGAACAGCTAGTCAAGGCTTGAGTTCTGGGTTATTAAAATCCTTTAGTTCAAGCTATTGTTGAGCTAAGCTAAGAATAACCGTACTTGCTTTTAATTCAAATTTTATTAACCCAAACCAAGAGATTCTCTTATTATTTCTTAAAAGGGCGGTGTATTGTTTGGACCCTTGTTAAGCTTTAGCTTCACCAGGAAAATATTAATTGAAAATATCGGGACATAAAGGTTTGGATAGTCTTACGCTGATAGTGTTATTCCCTTCTTCCCCTTACCTACCTGTATAAACATTAAAGTCACCTTTGTATAAACATGCAGTACAGGGTTAACAAAATGAAAGAATGATTAAAAAAGGAACAGTGTTCCTCTTCGTATAAACGTCTTGGGATTGCACAAAGGGGGGGGGGGTTAATTATTGTTATTGTCCGATAATTCCAATTTTTGGACATAAGGTCTTTATAAATTCAAGCTACGTCTCAGGGGACTCTAGGCTGACAAAGGAAAGCACAACTGACTCTTCTAGCTTTCTCTTCTGGGGTAATTTTTCCTTTCCTCTTTAAAAACTCAGTTATTCAAAGCTCAAATTTCTGGAAAGATATTTAATTTGGCTAATTCTACCCTTAAAATTCTGTTTTATCCAAATGGCTCAAGCCTTGTCTAGGTGGAAATACTCCCGAAGCTATAAGCCCAAAATCATCAACTTAGATTTCAACACTAGTTGTAATTAATTTATCTTATATACGGTTTAAAGTTATTTCCAAGTGACAGAAATCTTTGGAGGTTTTCTTCTTATTTTAACCTTATCTTCAAACTTTTATTCCCAAAGAGAATTCAGACAGGCAGTGGTAGCTTATCGTAATTACAAAGTAAAACACTTACTCTTTGTTTGCTCCAAAGGACTACCGTGTTTCCGAGGCAAAACTACCCTTATTTGTTTCTCATCCGTAAGTTATATTCTTTTTGCTACTTGATCCGCTTAGCAACCTTCCCTCCCTCCTAGCCAATCAACCACTTTTTGTTCAAAGTAGTTTCTTTTCCTGTCTTTCAAGGCCTTGCAAAACTGGTCTAAATTAGGTCTTAACATATCACGGGTTCAAAGTTCGTTTGATTCTTGGACAAAGATTGTCAATACAAGATTTATAACTAGTTGTGCAAAGAGAAGTTATTTTCAAATTCAAGCTAATTTGAAATTGTCGCTATATTTCTGATCTATGAAGCAAAAGGGAATTCCAAGCTTCATTAAAATTGAGTTACGAAATTTACACAAATTAAAGCCTCCTTACACGAGGTTGCAGCTACCACAGTTCAGATACGTTCCCACGGCAAGCTTATTTCAAAGCTTTGTAGCTCTGTGGTGTACACACACACACACACAGAGCTACAGATGTACTGATCCCTGAAGATGTACTACTTTGCGATATCGCTGTCCCTTTTTTCTCTACCTTTACTTTCACCTAAAATAGTTCTTGGCTAATTCTTTATTAGGTTGCAGCTACCACTGATCAGATACGTTCCCACGACAAGCTTCTTTCAAAGCTTTGTAGCTCTGCAGTAGATTCCTGAAGATGTTCTACTTTGCGCTTTCGCTGTCCCTTTTTTCTCTGCCTTTAATTTCATATGGCGTCGGATAAAAAAATTACAATATTGGAATCGTCATGGCCAAGAACCCTGTGCGGAAAACATATAGTCCTGTGCAGAAAACCTAAAGAATACCTTTTTTCTCTATGGCTAGCGGGGCATTGGAACATCATAGAGAGGTGTTTAAAGGTTCATCTTGAAAGAAACTGCCATGTCTACGTACTTTTCTAGCACCACAGTCATAAAAATAAAATTCTTTCTTTGACAAAAAATTTCATCTTCACATAAAAAAAATTACGTCATAATCGTAGGTTACATTCATAAATGAAGCTATGGTAATCTATGGTATCTGATGACATCAGTTAAAGGGATGTTTGCACCAATATAAAAGGCTGACGGGTCAAGTCAGTAATAAAAGTCACCAAGAAAAAGGTATGAGGTCTGCGACGCTGTAATAAATAAAGTTCAAAGGGTGTATTGGATAACAGCAGTGACAGCGTGGTTCGTTCTTTAGTAGTTTCTGTTAAGACTAAGTTGAAGGCATTTTCTTGTGTGTAATGCATATTTTCAATAAAGTTAGTTTCTAATAATAGTAGTTAAGGGTCATTGGTGAAGGGCAAGGATATTTTGTCACAGTTAAAAAACGTTTGGAAGAACAGGAAGATAAGTGTGCGAACCAAGATTGGAATATTTGAAGCTACCATGACGACAGTCGTCAAGTATGATTCTGAAGGTTGGGCACTCCAAAAAAACGGAGAAAGATATGCCAATTGCGTTGCAGAGAAATTGTCTACGGGTTGTTTTGGGTACCTGTCTTGCCGATCGTATAAAGTAAAATATACGATAAGTGTGGTTCAATCCCGCTTTGTAGAGATAGCTATAACCAGAAAAATGTTGAGATGCCTAGGACATGTTGTGTTGGTAAAGTATGAAATATTTCTAAGGATCGTTCTTGTCGGCCAACCGTCAAGGGCTAAACAAAAAGCAAACCTTTCCCGAACGAGCTGGAAAGACATCATAACGAAAGATTTAAGGGGAACTATAGCTTCTTTGGAGGGTGTAAAAAGGAAGACTTTGAATATATTGGGATAGAGGAGCAGGGTACATAGCTGTGTTGGCCTCAGGTAACTTGGTGCTATAGTAAGTTGTTAGTAGTGATAGTAGTAGTAGCATAAGGTATTGCTCTGTTTTTCCTTATTAAACTAATATTAATGGGAATTTGTCTGTATTCTCACTCAACTCTTCTTACACAAATCCTCTGAAGGATAATTAATTTTTTAATCTCTGGGATCTCCGTAAGACTTTGTAACATCAAACGCATACATCAATTATTTTTGATTGATCAAACATCATATTAGGGTGTGGAAGATCCATATGAAGTTTGCCAGTAGACCAATTTGGGAATTATGTTCTTTCCCGTATCATAGGCCGCGCAATAGCTCTGCCTAGGTAAAAAGCGAATTGCGCACAATGTATTATTTATTTAATTTTTTTCACTAAGGCACTTCGTATGGAAGGATTTGTCATAGAAACTTCAGAAAGTGCTTATTTTTGTAGAAATCGGAAGTTCTGGCGCCCTTTTAAATAGTCAAAAAAGTTGAAGGGCAACCAGTCTACATCATATGCCCTTTTTTTGCCCAAAGGCATCTGATCAAAATTTTGATGTATATTCATTTTGTTCACCATAGTTGGTCAAATAGCTATACCTCTGGGGATAATAATATCCCTTCCCCAGAGCCCTCAGGGCAAAGGTAGTAAGTAATGCAGTTCGCCCATTGTTTCCATAAAGCACTTGTTATTAAGTTGATTCCAAATATATAAGATTCATTAAGCTTAGTTTTACCCATAAAAGGCTAAGAAACTGTGAAAATTTGCCTGATTTCTGAAAGAGGGATGAAACACCATATAAAAGTGAAAGAATTTTGATTAAAATCAAACCATCAGATTCGGCGTATCAGAGAAACCTACAATAGAGGTTTCAAGTCCCTATCTGCAAAAGTGTTGAATTTTGTATTATTTACCAGAAGAAAAATTACAGATGCGCATTACTTCTTTTTTTCCCCCAGGGGTGATTTTACGGAACCAACAGTTCTAGAACATCAGGAGAGGGCTCATTTGAATGGAAATTAAAATTTCTTGTGTCCCTTTTACTTGATCAAAAACATCAGACGGCTGCTAGCCCCCCTGTCACGTCACTTTTTTCCCCAAAAATCGTTCGATCAAAAGATTGAGATAACCATTTTGTTTAGCAAAGTTGAAAGGTTTTAAAACTCTATCTTTAGATTTAACATGACCCACGCACCCCCTGAGGATAGTTATTGGGATGAAAGTATGCTAAGGCTAATAAGGATAATGTACTATCTATGAAAACCAGTTTCATAGCCACAAAGACAATTAACGGGTGACAGAATACATTGACTTGTATAACTTGGGCTATATATTTGTACATTAGGGGAGTGGGGTAAGGTTAGGTTAGGTTATTTTATCTCCACATCCCCCTAATGTGCAACTATATAGACCAAAATATATTATTATATAAACTAAAGTATTATATTTTCATCATGTTTTGGTATATTTCATTAGGATTAACATAACTTTACTTCGTGTGTGTGTTCCATATAATTAACAAGAGTCTCTTTATTCTTGAGAAGCAATAAGACTGACGCTTATCGAAATTTGTGAAGAGCGGGACACATTTTTTCCATTGCATTATAAAAAGGCCATCTTCAAATTTGTCGCTGGTGTCAATTCGGGAAAATGGAGGAAGCAAGGATTTTGTTCCATTCTCTGCATAAAGATGCAAAAAGGCATTTCTAAAAATTTCAATGGTAATTTTTGCTTGAGAAGAAACAAAACATCAATTTAAAGGTATATTTATACATCTAGGGGGTAATTTTACCCATTTCCTCTAGGTGTGCCTGTATAGAACATGGTAAAGAAGCAAAACAATTATTAATTACAATGATAAAGATTTTTAAAATTCTAGTGATTTCTAGCGATTTCTGGTCAATATTCTAGTGATTTATGGGCTAATTTTTTTCAAGTATCTAGTGATTTTTTTGTCACTGGGTGGCAACCCTGCCTTCAGAGCTGTCTGATCTGATCAAACGCAAAACTGATCTAGATCAAATAGCTGGGCATGAATTTTAGCGTGAAACATGTTAATGAAGATGTTATGTCAATATTGATAAATCTGCAACTGAAAATTTTTGTACATCAGTTCAGAACTTTATTTCCAGAGCAACAGTTAGATCCAAGCACTTTTTGGGGATTTCCTAAGGTTTCCCAGTTGATGTCAATCTTTCAGTTATTAATAGACTGCAAGGTATAAAAAGTACAAATCGATTGGGCCAGACTATGTCAGTTAAGCTTGAATTTGAAGATTCATTCACTCAGTCTGCTTATTTCAAGAAGGAATTAAACTGGGGTATGGATTTTTTCAAATTCACGAATTTAAGGAAATACCTAAATGCTGCTTCAAATGTCGGTCATACGATCACCTTCAAAGTGCTTGCACCACCAATGTCCCAAAATGTGCTGGGCCACATCTTTCCACTGAGGATAGTCCTTGTAGCACTGTTTCCAAGTGTGCTAACTGCGGTAAAAATCATGCTTCTTATAGTATGTCCTGCCCAGTATCTAAGGAACTAATGTTGCGCTCCCCCGTTTCGTAATGACTTTTGTGTTTTCAATAATATCGTTTAATATTAATGGTAGAAGGATAAAGGCTTCGTTATGGATGAGTTCTAAGATGATTTTGATTTGGCCTGTCTGTGGGAGCATCTTCATACAGATTTTAGAATTAACGTTGAGCGTCGGAGCCCTCATAATGATGTGGTTTTTACCACTGCCAAAGCCACAAGAGGCCGCCTATCCGGTGGGATAGCTTGTGTTTTTAAGCGCGATCGGAATTTTACTTCTCCTGTGACTTTTTGCCATGATGAGTTTTTTTGTCTGTTGGCATGAGCACTACAGTTTTCATTTATTCTTATCTACGATGATCGTTTCGCCAGATCGATGACTAGATATGCCTAAGCTTGCAACACGTTGAAAGTTTTAGTGGAAAAAAGTTTCTTCTATTTTCTAGATCATTAATTTAAAAAAACTTTCCAAAAAATAAGTTTTTCAAAGAAAAGTAAAGGCCATTTTAAACTTAAGCTCAGCAGATACAAATATTTTTTTAAATTCAACAAAACTACCAGAAATTACTATTAAAGAATAAATGAAGCACAAAACGAACAAAAATTAAATAAACAATCATAGCAAAAAAATACAACAAGTAATAATATAAATGAATAAATAGATCTTAAAGCGAGTAATGCTTAGATTGAATTTTAAAATCAAGCTTAAAACGTAAAAAATATTTTCCTATTGAAGTATAAATGAAGTATAAAGCCACAAGAGGCCGCCTATCCGGTGGGCTACCTTGTGTTTTTAAGCGCAATCGGAAGACTTCTGTGACTTTTTACTCGGATGAGTTTTTCTTGGCTGTTCGCATGAGCACTACAGTTTTCATTTATTCTTAACTGCCTTATGATTATCGTTCTGCCAGATCGATGACTAGATATGCCAAAGCTTGCAACACGTTGAATATTTTAGTGGAAAAAAAATTTTCTATTTTTCTAGATTATATGGTCATTGGTGACCTCAATACGGATATAAATCATTCATCAGTGAGAAGTGATTCGTTGTCAGATTGCCTTCCATCTTATCGCATTATACCCAAAACTCATTTGTTTTCTTACATTCACCATTCAGGCAGTAAGAGCAATATTGATCACATTCTTTGCTCACCTAGTATTACTATATCAGTAGTGTCTGTATATGCTGAATAACAGGATTTTGACCATCTTCCTATTTCATTGACTCTTACGCTTAATCAATTAAAAAACATTTTCCCACAAAATAAATTTTTCAAAGAAAAGTAAAGAACTCCATTAAACCAAAAATGAGCAAAAATAAAATCAAATAATCTACCAAGCGTGAAACTACCCGAAATCAGTATCAATAAATAAATGAAACCCTAAACGAACAGAAATTATAATAAATGACCAAGTCAAACTCAAAACGAGCAGAAATTAACATGATTAAGGCTCAAAACCCCTATGCCTTCCCAAGGCCTGAACATAATTTGCGCTTTACTGAAAAATATAAATGTTTTTACTTTTATAACTTAATAAATCAAATAATATTAACATTTTGATTACTGAATGTCAGTATATGCATATTAAACTGACAATGCACATTCATTTGTATTTTTTTTTATCTGTTTACTTTCTTTGATAGCTTGGATACACTTACGCTATTTTGATTTGCTTAAATTTTAAGAGCAGAAGCAGCCCCAAAAGTTTGAACATAATACCCTCAGTCGTTCTTAGGATACTGTTAAGATTCCTTATTGGGAATTAGCATTAATACAGTGCATTTTGATTTAATCTTAAGGCAACATTTAGTTTTTAAACATAATGGGCAAATTGGAGGGAGGGTGTGGTAGGGGGACTAGTTGCCCTCCAATCACGTTGACTTTTAAAAAGGGCATTAGTCCTTACTATTTTCAATCGAATGAGCCCTTTTCAATGTTCCTAGGACAAGTCCTTCAATACGAAGTGCCCTGGTCTAAACAAAAAAAAAAAATTTGATTGGATGTGTTTGGGGAAATGGGGGGCGTGAGATGGGGGTTACCTGCCATCTAATTACTTTTGACTATTAAAAAGGACACTAACCGTTTCAATTTCCAATCGAATGATTCCTTTTTAAAGTTTCTACGACAACGCTTTCTATAAAAAAGAGTCTTATATGCCTCCAGGGCATAACTTACAACCCTTGCATTGAGGGCTCTGGGGGGATTGTCATTCTCAAAAACATAGTTTCCAGACTTTTTAACTACGTCGAGCAAAATGGCTATCTCAAAATTTTGATTGGATGTGTTTGGGTAAATGGTGGGTGTGAGAGGGGTGTTAGTTATTCTCCAATCACTTTCGACTATTAAAAAGGACACAAGCCCTTATAATTTCCAATTGAATGAGCCCTGTTTGCAGTTTCTACAACATCACTATCTATAAAAACCTTATATGCCCGCAGGGCACAACTTACAACCCTTGCCCCGAGGGCTCTGACGGGGTTATCCTCCTCAAAAACCTAATTTCTAAAACTTTTAACTACGTTGAAAAAAATGGCTATCTAAAAATGTTGATTGGTAGTCTTTGGGGAAAAGATGACCGAGAGAGGGGTGCTTGCTGTTCTTAAAGTACAACTGACTATTAAAAGGGGCACATTTCCACCTCCCATCCATACAAGTGAGCACCTTCCCGAGTTTTTATACTAAAGCACTGAATAAAAAACCTAAAACGACCCCAGGGTATTACTTACTGCGATTGCTTTAAAGACTCTGGTTGGAGTGTCATCCTCAAAAATATAATTTCCGGAACTTTCAACTACTTTGAACAAAATGGCTATCTCAAAATTTTGATTGGATGTGTTTGGATAAATGGTTGGCGTGGAAGGGTTGCCTTCCAATCACTTTCAACTATTAAAAAGGGCACTAGCCATTTCAATTTCCCATCAAATAGGCTCTTTTTGAATTTTCTATGACAACACTTTCTATAAAAAAAAAAACTTATATACCCCCAGGGCATAACTTTCAACCCTTGCCCTGAAGGCTATGGGGGTTGTCGTCCTCAAAGACCTAATTTCCAGAACTTTCAAAAAAGTTGAACAAAATGGCTACATCAAAATTTTGATTGGATGTGTTTTGGGAAAAGGGGGACGTGATAGGGGGGCTAGCTCCCTCCAATCACTTTAGACTATTAAAAAGGCACTGGAAATCAACTACGCTGAACAAAAGGGCTATCTCAAAATTTTGATTGGATGTGTTTGGAGAAATGGTGGGCGTGGAAGGGGTGTTAGTTGCCTTCCAATCACTTTCGACTATTTAAATGGCACCAGTCACTCCAACTTCCAATCGAATGAGTCCTTTTCGAAGTTTCTACGACAACTCCTTCTACACGAAGTGCCCTGGTCTAAGACCAATAACCAAAAAAAAATTACATTGTGCCAACATCGTTCTTTGCTTAGGCAGCGCTGTTGCGCTGCCTATGATATAAACCTTGCAAGTATTTGTAAAGTAACCAGGCCTTCACAATGGTTGGAAAAAAGTAATTGGAAGAAAGCTGATGTCCCTCTCTATATTTTTACACTAGCAAGCCTGCTATCTGCCATACAAGTTCCCTATCATCTGCTCCAGTGCTCTATACCAGTGAATTGCAAAAAGAACCTGGATTGCTATTATAATCAAATACCTAAATGTCTAAAAGAGGCTGAGGCAGTTGCTGTGCCGTTGCAACCTGTTAGATGTGGTACGCAGAAACCTATTTGGTCTTTAGATCCTAATTTTTAAAACTATGAAAAATAAAGCAAAGTTTTGGTTAAAAGTATAGAATGAATGTGTTAGACTGCATTTTGTAATTGTATCTGATCTTAAGTGTAGCTAGCGTAGGGAATATAAAAAATATCTTAAGTCAATGCATTATCGTGGTATGGATTTTTCTGTGTCAAAAAGAGAATGGCGAAAAGTTATTAATTCTGAGTCGATTAGAAGTGATAAACCAAGTAGTGATTGTCTTCTTGCATCTACTGGGCATGACCATTACTCGTTTTTTTCTAATGTTAATTACGGTGTGCATTCTTTGTATACTCATTCCCTTTCTGCTATTTTTAGTACCCCTCCCCCTGTCTCAACGTCTTTGTATTCCCATTTCTCTTTCATCCGTTGTTGAAGCAATTAAGAAACTTAAATCAGATAATGTTGATAATGATGGTACATCTAGAATTCACCTTTTATTAGATTGCACCGCCCTTATTGACCATATACACCTGCTTTTCCAGATGTGTCTTTGTACTTCTAGTGTACCGGAGAATTTTTGTTTGGTACTGTTTCTTTAATTTTAAAGAGGGGAAAATCTTCTTTAATTTGCACTTCTTACCGACCTATTACTGTCTCTTTCAATTTTAGTAAAGCTCTTAAGCATGTATTACTACCTTTTTTGACTAAATATATGCTTGAGGGAGATAACCTGTTTGGATCTAAGCCCGGAGTAGGTTGTCAGCATGCACATCGTGTATTATCTTCTTTGGTCATTACGAACTCTTCTAAGGAAAAGAGTATTTATCTTTGTGCTTTAGATCTTTCAAAACCTTTCGATAGTGTATGTCATAGTCAGATTTTTTCTGCTCTTCATGGTTACGGTGTCAATCTGTCGGTTATAATGCTTCTTCGTTTCTGGTACATCAATTCTTTTCTTCGGCAGAAATCGGTGCCAGCTACTACTATTAAAGTGAAAAGAGGTTTAAGGCAAGTTGGAGTTTTATCTCCGACCCTATTTAATTTATGTATTTGAGGAGTTCTGGCAAAGACATCGGCTACCTATCTCTCTGGTTTTTCTGATGTTTCATATCTTGTCTATGCTGATGACCTGCTTCTTACATGCCGTACAAAAACTGGTCTATCTAACATGGTTTCTCGTGTTGCTTCTTCTTTTTCGGATGTAGGCCATTCTCTTAATGTAGATAAATGTGAATTTTTTTTTCTTTTAACAAATATTCTAGTACTCCCCTTCGTTGTAATGGCTTTACTATCCCTGTCGTAGATTCTCTTTGATGGCTCGGTATTTCTATTACTAATAGTTTTCCAACCTTGCACCAGCGCATAGTCTCCGATATTAATAAGAAAATTAAATTAGGATATGCTAAGATTGTTCCCAATAGAGGTAAATATCATAAACTTGCGTTGGGCAATCTCTACTCAACTTTTTGTGACTATTCAATTTGTTTTGATTCTGGAATTTTCCCCCTTCTTAAGAAAAAAGAATTAAAAAGAATCCGGATTAATTATTTTAGGTTTTGTAAATTTTTGTTGTTTCTTCCACCTTGGACTAAAATAAAAACCGGGTTATTATTAACAAATTTCTTGTTCCTGATATTATTGTAAAACTGGAAGTACTGCACAGAGAGCTTACCGCTTGTATCCATTTTCCTTCGCACCACTACCATATCAGGTTTTTTCAGTCGTTTTTTCCTTTAATTTTTCCTTTATTTGTTTGTTTTTCTCTCTTTGGTTACTTCACATTTTTTAGTATTGTAAAGAGTGAGTAAAAATCATATAACGATGTTTATTTGAAAATTCATTATAGTAACCATATTTCTCTATGTTACTGCTTTATTAGGTTCTGCAAGTTGTGAGTTTTCTCTTTTCTTCTTTTTCCCCTCCTCTTAGTGTCTTTTATATTTTATGTGTTACTCTGTAACTGGTTTCCTTTGATTTCTGTATTGATTTGCGTTGTAATTTTATGTGTTTTTCTCCGTGTTACTCCACGTATTATACCTTTGTATAGTGTGGGTAAAAAATAAATTATAATAATAATAATAATAATAATAATACAAAGAAAATTAACAACTGGAAAAATCCTAAGTAAATATAACTGTAATCCAGAAGATAAAATAGTTATACTGCAACAATATCAATCCACGCGTGAAATACTTAAAAAACTTCGCCAAAAATGAATATACAGTGCAAAAAACGAAACAAGAGAATAAATAAACATGAATCACCGTACAGCTACTAATCTACAGCTAAATGTTCATAATATGCCTGTCTTAGGAAAATCAGCGAAGTCATTTGCCAAACACTGAATTTTTTACAATAGCAAAGAAAGAAACGGAATCTGTGATCTAGCTTATTTATTTTGTCCAAAGCATTAAACCAGCCATAGAAAGCTAATCTGTTTTTTCTTTGAAAAAAAAACAACTTTATTTTATGTATCTACGATAATATAATATTCATTTTAAAATGCTATCACAAGCTCTAATAGAACCGAATTTGACTTGATTGTCAAGTAAAAGAGGAGAAGAAACAAAACCAAATGTGCTGCCTTGAGTGATAAGATTTTTGTCTAATAATTCAGAGAATCTAAAATCTATTTAAAAATACAAGTTTACCATTGCAGAATTGTAATAGCTAGAGTATATTTACTTCCTTTTTTACTTCTGCTCCTACTACTACCGCTGATATTACTAACTACATAGTCTTTAAATCACGTCTAATTTTTAATTCTACAGTGGCCTTAATGTTAATACTACTAGGTACATCAGATACACCACCGGTGGTCTATTCCAAATATGGAAGATAAAGTTTGTATCAACGCCGTATTGAGGGGAAAAGGGCTTCTAGGTTTGACCCCCTTCCCAATTTTTAATCAGTTTTTAAAGTTTTTTTTTTATTTTGATTAAAGTAAAATTTTTGATTAAACCCATTTATGAGAAAGACGATGAGAAGTACTATATATGAATATATATATATTGCAAAGATGTGTCGACGGAGCTACATTACATAAAATGACCTCTAATATTAAACAAATATCACTAGAATTTAAAAAAAACTAGCTTTTCGCTTTAACATTCCTTAAATCCTTTACAATAGTATCTCTGAGTTTTTTTTAGAGCATTTTAAACTAGTTATGCTTTTCTGCAGGCTAGTCAAAGAATTCTCCTCTCAACTTTGGGAATCTTTGCACATCAGTTTTTTTCATTAGATGGTGTGTCGGTAAGTATTTCAAATTGTTCAAAATCCACGTGCTTTTCGTTAGAAAAAGTTCAAATTAAGTGTTCCTTCGGCTAGCCAAAGTTTTACTTGGGATGTTGGTATATAGAAAATAAGTTCTGAAGCTTCAGTAATAAATACTAGAAGGGATCTGAGTACCTTGATGAATGATTTCTTCAGTTTAGCAATATGGGACTAAGTAAGGAACTTATGCATGACCCTACTCCTTCAAGGGTCAATGGGGTGACTTTTGGCATTGGATCAATTGTGCAGATTAAGCAGAATTCAGTGGCAAGGGTGTGTCGCAATCAAATCTTTGATGAACAGATGAAACAGATAAAGTATGGTATGTAGCCTATTAGAAAGCTAGCCTATTCATACCAAGGTGGTATTTAATAAATCAGGGATACCACCAGATGGCTAATTTGACAGTTTATATATTTATATATAGCCTATATAAATCTTTAAATTAGCTGGTAAATTTATTGTTATTCTTAATATTGCCTTACTATGAACAAAGTAAAATACCACTTGATGCCTTTTTCTATGCTCTTTCCAAATATAATACTCATTTTTGTCAGAAATGAATTACGCCCTCCCCCCTAAATATACCAATTCAGGGTAGCCTATATATTTGCACATTAGGGGGGTGAGGTTAATATTTCTGATGCAAATGGGAGGTAGGCTAAGTTTAAACTTTCCCCCTGTCCTCCTAATGTGCAAATATATACCCTGAATTGGTAAATAAGGGTGGGGATAAAATTCATTTCCAACAAAAATGATTGGGCCTATCATAGGCTATTTGGAAAGAGCATAAAAAAGGCATCAAATAGTATGTTTACTTTATTTGTAAGTCAATAATGTGAATAACAAAAAATTTACCAATTAGCCAACCAGTATTTTAAGCCTAGGAACCTAGCTGGACATAAGGAAACATGTTAAGAAAACAATTCTTACTCTAATATGTAGAATAATCCTAGTTAACACACTTTGCAGGGGGAGAACCTATATCTTGACTTCTTTCCTTGTTTTTTTTTAGTTTTTCTAAGAAATTCATGGGTTTCTTAGAACCTATATACTCAAAGACTGTATACCCCATCCCTCTAATGTGCAAATATATATCCAGAATTGCATCCTCAATCTAAATATAACATCCATTTGCATCACAAATGAACTTTACTCCCATATTAGCCATGTGGTGGATGTCCAATAAATCATTCTAGGTCTAGCCAGGGTTGTATCATAGATTTGTAGCTTTTTTTTTGTTAAACAGCAAACTGCAAAGCAAATGTTTGGTTCAATTCTACAAGGAAATACTACAAAATTCTGGAAGCTATTTTAAAACATCCTAAAACACTTAGGCCACTCATATCATTGCTAAAAGTGCATGAAGTAGGCTAAACATTATAAAATTCTAAGTACTTATGTTGAATTTGGCAATATGCTATTTCCATTGCTGAGCTATGAATTGGGTAAACAAACCGCTCAATCCCTTTTTTATCTTGGAAAGGGGTTAGGTTAGGAAAATGAAACTTTCAGGGATGGGTCTAAAGTATGGCCTATGAAGGTATTCTGAATTACCTACCTCCACTTCTTCTCCCTCTTGAGGGTCCTGACTTTTGATGACCTTTAAAATCTATGTTTTATAAAACTGAAACCTTGCAAAATAGATCTGCTTAAATGAAGTACAACAAAATTGTTTTCAGCTTCACAACTCTGCTCAATCCCAATATCTACTCTAATAACAGGAATTGCAATTTAGAACTAAAGCCAGAGAAAAATAAACTGATAGATAAAGGTAACAAGAAACTGATAAACTGAAAGATTAAGGTAAAATGTTGTTTTGTCAAAATTTCAATAGGTATAAACCTGTCATGTAGGCAAATTTTAGGACCCTCTAGAGAGAGAAGTACTGTAGGTAGGTACTTCAAAATACCTTCCCAGGGCATACTTTAGCCAGTAGACCCATCCCTGAAAGTTTCACTTTCCTAACCCAACCCCTTTCCAAGATAGCCAAAAGTATTTAACAGTGTTATAAAAAGGTGTGAATAAGGATAAAAATTATTGTTAGCAGCAATAGATTTTGCTTTGTGTTACTTAATATTAATGGAACCAAAGATAAAGATCTTCTTATTGAAAAGCTTCTTGATTATGATATAGTTTTCCTGCAGGAACATTTTTGGTGCTGGTGCATAATAACAACACTTCTATATACTAATGAGAGATGAAACCCAACAGACAGGTTATTTGCTATTGAGAAATGGAATGCAAAGTGTAGTTTTCAGTGTGTTAACAATATTTAAACAGTTGTTTTTGGGGTTTAGGGGGGGGAGGTACCTAGGTTAGGTTATATATTTAATTTATGCTATGTTTTACCCCCACCCCCCAAGTGTGGAAACATATAGCCCAAATTTGTTTCTAAACTATTATATATACATCCTATTTTATTTGATTTCATTAGCATTAACCAAAGTTGACTTCTTCAGAAGTGTTGTTATAATGCACCAGTATCACATTTTCTAACTAAAGCCAATATAGATAATCTTAAATGATCACCAACCCACCACACATTTGTATGTGAAGCTAAAAAAAAATTCACAGTTGACCCTCTGGGGGCCTTGCAACTTTAGCTTGCCTTGCTCAGAAGCTTGAGCTTGTTTCTTCTGATCATAATTTACTGGCAATAAAGTGTAGTAATATGGCCCTCATCAATTTCTATATGCTATGGAATTGTAAGAACATTTCTTCCCTATCTGTCTTTGCAGGTTCTTGCAAGCATTTAAAGACACTTCTGCTAAGAGTGACCAATCTGGGATTAAATTGGATTGTGGCTGGTGATATTAATGCCAAACTTCTGTCCCAGTCTGAAAGAAGTGATCTGTTTTTTAATGCTTTGCCTAGTGGCTATCAATTAGTCAATAAAGATAAACAGTTTACCTAAATTCATAACCATAATGGTGCTAGATCAAACCTTGATCATATCATAGTTTCAGATAGATCACTTGTGATTCCTCCTGTCATTGTTTGGGATTAATTAAAAAAACTTTTTCCACAAAATAAGTTTTTCAAAGAAAAGCAAAGAACTCCATTAATCAAAAAATGAGCAAAAATAAAATCAAATAATCTACAGAGCATGAAACTAATGCAAATCAGCAATGATCTATGAATGAAACCCAAAACAAACAGAAATTACAAGTAATAACCAAGTCAAACTCAAAACCAGCAGAAATTAACATAAGTTGGGCTCAAAACCCCTATGCCTTCCCAAGGCCAGAACATGATTTGCACTTAACTGAAAAAATATAAATGTTCTTACTTTTATAACTTTAATAAATCAAATAATATTAACATTTTTATTACTAAATATCAGTATTTATATATTAAACTGACCGTGCACATTCATTTGTATTTTTTAAGTAAAGTGCAAATTATGTTCTGGCCTTGGGAAGGCATATGGGTTCTGAGCTCTGCTCATTTTGAGTTTGATTATTGTATTTGATTATTGTATTGTAATATTGTAAATGACATTTATTGTAATTTCTGTTTGTTTTGGGTTTCATTTATTCATTGATGCTCATTTGTGGTAGTTTCATGCTTTGTAGATTATTTGATTTTATTTTTTCTCATTTTTTGTTTAATGAAGCTGTTTACTTTTCTTTGAAAAACTTATTTTGTGGAAAAAGTTTTTTTAATTAATTTCTGTTTGTTTTATATTGACATAGTCTTTTCAGGGAAGAAAAAAAACTAATACTTTAAATCTTTTCGTTTCTTTAAGACTTTATAGTTTGGTCTGCTATTTGTATGCGGGAGAAAAATTTTCAGCAATTTTTAACAGTATACACCCTTTTAAAAATCTGGACACAAATAGTAGTGTTTTATTTTGTTTCATACCTCCTCTAGTTGACCTGAAATGATTGACTCCTCTAGTTGACCTTGATACCATTTGCAAAAAAATCTGCTTACTTTCTTTGATAAGTTGGATACACTTACACTATTTTGACTTGGTTAAATTTTAAGAGCAGAAGTACCCCCGAAAGTTTGAACATAACACACTCATTCGTTCTTGGGATACTGTTGAGATTCCCTATAGGGAATTATCTTTAACACAGTGCATTTTGATTTAATCTCAAGGCAACATTTAGTTTTTAAACATAAAGGCAAATGGGAGGGTGGTTATGGGAGGGGGATTAGTTGCCCTCCAATTACTTTTGACTATTAAAAATCGTATCAGCCCTTTCTGTTTTCAATCAAATGATCCCTTTTTGAAGTTCCTACAACAACTCCTTTGATACAAAGTGCCCTGGTCTAAACAACAACAAAAAATCATACATTATACCCACATCAATCTTTACTATAAAAATTTCAAGCCTTCCAATCACTTTCGACTATTAAAAACGGCTCTTGGCCTTTTGATTTTCAATCGAATGAGCCTTTTTTGAGTTTCTATGACAACACTTTCTATAAACACCTTATATGCCCCCAGGGCATAAATTACAAACCCTTACTCTAAGAGCTCTGTGGGTAGTTGTTTTCTTCTAAAATATAATTTCCAGAATTTTCAACTACGTTGCGCAAAATGACTATCTCGAAATTTTGATTGGACGTTTTTGGTAAAAGTGTTGGCGTTAAAGGTGCGCTATATACTCTCCCATGCCTTTCGGCTACTAAGAGAGTCACTAGCCCTCATAACGCCCAATCAATTGAGCCCATTTTGAAGTTTCTACGACAACCCTTTCTATAAACACCGTATAAGCCTCCAAGGGATAAATTACAAGACACCCCTGGCCCTGAGGGCATTGGGGGAGAGGGATCATCATCTTTAAAGACCTAATTTATAAAACTTTCAACTACGTTGAATAAAATGGCCTTCTAAAAATTTTGATTGTGTTTGGGGAAAAGGTGAGCGTGAGAGGGGGGGGGGAGGTTAGTTGCACTCAAATCATTTTCGATTATTAAAAAGGGCACTAGCCCTTTCAATTTTCAATCAAAAGATCTCTTTCAAGTTTCTACAACAAAGATTTCAATAAAAACTTATATGCCCCCAGGGCATATATTATACCCCTTGCCCTGAAGACTGGGGGGAGTGTCCTGCTCAAACGTATAGTTTCCGGAACTTCAAACTGCATGAAACAAAATGGCTATCTAAAAATTTTGATTGGATGTGTTTGGAGAAAAGGTGGGCGTGAGAGAGGGGTTAGTTGCCCTCAAATCACTTTTGACTATTAAAAAGGGCACTAGCCCTTTGAATTTCCAATCAAATGAGTCCTTTTTCAAGTTTCTACAATAAAGATTTCAATAAAAACCTTATATGCCCCCAGGTCACAACTTATAACCTAGCCCTGAAGACTGTGGGGGAGTTTTCTGCTCAAAGGTATAATTTCCTGAACTTTGAACTGTGTGGAACAAAATGGCTATCTAAAAATTTTGATTGGATATTTTCGGGGAAATGGTAGGCGTGAAAGGGGTGTTAGTTGCCTTCCAATCACTTTCGACTATTAAAAAGGGCACTAGCCATCTCAATCTCCAATTAAATAAGCCCTTTTTGAAGTTTCTATGACAACGCGCTCTGTAAAAACCTTATATGCCCCCAGGGCACAACTTACAACCCTTGCCCTGAGGGCTGTGAGGGAGTTCCCCCCTCAAAAACATAATTTCTATCTGGAAATCAACTACACTGAATAAAATGGCTATCTAAAAATTTTGATTGGATGTGTTTGGGGAAAAGGTGGGCGTGAGAGGGGTGTTAGTTGCCTTCCAATCACTTTTCACTATTAAAAAGGGCACTAGCCATTTCAATTTCTAATCGAATAAGCCCTTTTTGAAGTTTCTATGACAACGTGTTCTGTAAAAACCTTATATGCCCCCAGGGCATAACTTACAACCCTTGCTCTGAGGGCTGTGGGGGAGTTCCCCCCTCAAAAACATAATTTCTATCTGGAAATCAACTACACTGAATAAAATGGCTGTCTAAAAATTTCGATAGGATGTGTTTGGGGAAAAGGTGGGCATGAGAGGGGGGTTAGTTGCTTTCAAATCACTTTCGACTATTAAAAGGGGTACTAGACCTTTGAATTTCCAATCGAATAAGCCCTTTCTGATGTTTCTGCAACAAAGATTTCAACAAAAACTTATATGCCCCCAGGGCATAACTTATAACCTTTGCCCTGAAGACTTTGGGGGGAGTGTCCTGCTCATATGTATAATTTCCTGAACTTTAAACTGCATGGAACAAAATCTCAAAATTTTGATTGGATGTGTTTGAGGAAATGGTGGGCGTGGAAGGGGTGTAGTTGCCTTTCAATTACTTTCGACTATTAAAAAGGGCACTAACCATTTCAATTTCCAATCAAATGAACCCTTTTTGAACTTTCTAGGACGACACTTTCTGTAAAAACCGTATATGCCCCCAGGGCAAAACTTACAACCCTTTGCACTGAGGGCTTTTGGGGGGTTGTCACCCTCAATGACCTAATTTTCAGAACTTAAAACCACGTTGAATAAATGGCTATGTCAAAATTTTGATTGGATGTGTTTGGGGAAGAGGTGGGCGTGAGAAGGGGGTTAGTTGCCCTTCAATTACTTTTTACTATTAAAAACAGCACAAGACCTTTGACTTTCGAATCAAATGAGCCCTTTTTGAAGTTACTACAACAAAGGTTTCAACAAAAACTTATATGCCCCCAGGGCATAACTTATAACCATTGCCCTGAAGACTGTGGGGGGAGTGTCCCGCTCAAAAGTATAATTTCCTGAACTTTAAACTGCATGGAACAAAATGGCTATCTCAAAATTTTGATTGGATGTGTTTGGGGAAATGGTGGGTGTGGAAGGGGTGTTAGTTGCCTTCCAATCACTTTCGACTATTAAAATTGGCACTAGCCATTTCAATTTCCTATCAAATGAGCCCTTTTGAAGTTTCTATGACAACGCGTTCTATAAAAACCTTATATATCCCCAGGGCATAACTTACAATTCTTGCCCTGAGGGCTGTTGGGGGGTTGTCATCCTCAAAGAACTAATTTCCAGAACTTACAACTACATTGAATAAAATGGCTATCTCAAAATTTTGATTGAATATGTTTGGGGAAAAGGTGGGCGTGAGAGGAGGGTTTCAGTGGCGTATTCAGGATTTTTTTTCGGGGGGGGGGGGTCAGTCTACCTTTTTATAGCAGTCATGTGAGCAAGAAAATTATCTATCATAGTGCATGATTTCAGGCGGGAGGTATGGGGGGGGGGTATCTAGGTAAAAAAATGAAAAGTACACACTTGTCATGAGTATTTCTATTTGTAGACTTTTTTTTGTTTGAGAATGAATGACAAAATTTTGCCAACTAAGTCAGAATTAAAAAAAAGTTAGAAGCAGTGAGAGTTTCTATTTTGGGCGAGTAGATGTTTTTGAACTGCCACGAAGCAGCAGAATTTAGAAAACATATAAAAAAAAAGAATTGCATTATTCCTTATATTTGCCTATGGGACCCTTGTTTTAGAGAACCAAATAAATAAAAATTAATATTATATCAAAGACAATGGCCCAGAATTTGGTTTTGGAGAGGTGGGGGCCTCAGTCTACCTAATATAGCAGCCATGAAAGCAAGAAATGCATTGATATTAACATTGTTTACAGGGGATGAAGCACAATTAAAGTCTAAAAAACAGAATCAACTGCACTTAGAGAAACGAGCAACGAAAGACGACCTAACCTCTCAGTAACAGCCGCCGCTTTTTTTGGCTGCAAATCGATCAAAAATTTGGTCAGCATTATCCTGGATATTATGGTTCAGGGTCATGCGGGCTGGTCTGTTCAGACGCTCTTTGTTCCTGGGGTTCTACAGATAGGTTTTGTATCGCTTAAGATAGCTAAAGCTCCTCTCAGCAGAAGCGGTAATCACTGGTAATGTCTGAAAAATCTTCAAAAGCCTTCGAATGCATGGGAAAAATTTTGCATCGCATGACGCAAGAGTTAAAGTAACAGTTGATGGTTTCTCAGACATTCCGAGCCACTTCTGTTTCCAAAGGACTAACTCACATTCCAGCGCACGTCTACCCCCGTGAAATCCCTTGTAAACAGCAACAGCGTTCACAAATTCATTAATTTTTAATGACTCGCTGTTAGCTGGCAAAAGCCTTCCGATTTTGATAGATGCCTCCTGATGGCGCAAAAACCTTTGATCAAATCCTTCAATAAGTGAAGCAAAGTAAGGTTTGAAGAATGACTCGCGATAAAAAACCTTGATGGACTCATTATCGTTGATGGATTTTCGGCGGATAGACCTTGGAACAGCCAGAGCCACATTTAACTCTTGTGTAAGCTCATAGGCTTTCTGAAAAATTGTTTCAAAATTATTTCGTTTTGACTGCAGTAAAGTATCAGAACATAGCTTAACATACCGATAGCACTCAACTAAGTGTAAATCTTTGGCTTGCAGCGCCTTAGAGACAGAGAGCATTATGGCACTTACAAACTCTAGCATAGCCATTGTGAACATAAAACTAAATTCGGTTGCTGCTGAAACCAACGCATTCGCTTTTGAAATAACTTCTGTATCGCACCGTATGCTACCAACTATTTCCTCAAGTACGGAAATAATCGCACAATACAAATACATAAAAACTAAAATGAAATCGTGACACTCCACCAATCTCGTTTCGCGCAACTTCACATGCTTCATCACAGGACTATCGGGACAAACGACAGCGACCACTTCTACAAACCTATTCGTTCTTTTTGGTGAGGATGATAAAAATGATATAATTTGCTGTATCCTAGCAAAGGTTGACCTAACAAGTCCTACCCTACTAGTTTTACATAAGACAAATTTAAGCTGTGTGATGCACAGTGGGTGTAGATCACATGCGGATATTCTTTCCTAATTTCTGCATGTGCACCAGACGAGCAGCCTGACATGTTGCTGGCCCCATCAAAACTAACCCCCACAAATTTCTCCATTTTTAAGCCGAACGCAATGCATTGGCTGATGATTTGTTTCACTACTGCAGAGCCAGTGAGATTTCTGCAAACAGAAAACCCGAGAAACCGCTCTTCAAGTAAAGCACGAGTTTCATATTAGTATATGACTTCGAGAACTAACTAGAACTAATTAAGCTTGTCAGCATGTATATCAATAACTGTACAACGAACCTGAAGAATCCTTTGACGCTATATGCTGATGACTACAAGCTATCCTATGAATGGCCCAAATCGACCTTAATCTATCAACTATGCAAGAAGATCTGGACAGGTTATCTAGATGGTCATCGGATTGGTGTCTACAGTTCAATGCCTTAAAATTTAAAGTTCTACATCTTGGACGCAATAATCCAAAACTTGCATATCACATAGGAGACGCCCAGCTTGAGGCAGTCAGTGAGGAGAAGGACCTGGGGGCTATTGTTGACAATGAGCTGGACTTTCACTGCCACACACGAGCTCAAGTTGCAAAAGCAAACCAAGCCCTTGGCCTCATAAAGCGAACATTTACCACCAGGAAGTCGGGAGTGATTAAGAAACTGTACAAAGCCATGGTCCGTCCTCACCTGGAATTTGGCATGACCCTAGCCTCTCCGTACTATAAGATGGATGTGAAAGTACTTGAGAGTGTCCAAAGAAGAGCAACTAAGCTTATCTCTGCATTCCAAGACAAATCTTATGAGGAACGTCTCACCTTACTCAAACTCCCTACCTTAGTATATCGTAGGAAAAGAGGAGACGTAATAGCAACTCGTAAGTTGCTAGAAAATGACCTATTAAGTCATGTCTTTTCCCCGTCCTTCTCAACTACCTCAAGAGGACACACCAAGAAGCTGCAGGCCCCCCGTTGCATCAAGCGAGAGAGCCAACAGTTTTTCTCAGTCCGTTCCGTCCCACTCTGGAACAGCCTATCCAAAGCCACCGTCCAATCTAAAACTCTAGATGCCTTCAAGAAAGGAGTTGATCAAGACTGGGCCAACGCCGAATGGAGGCTGAACTGGGATGTCAAATCATAACCTTGAAACACCACCAGTGAGATTTCTACAGGAGGCTCAAAACCACCTTATCTCGCTGGACAAGCGATTTAAGGTAATTTTCTTTCTTTCCTCTCACGTGACCTTTCTGTTTCAGTGCTTAGCTTACTGGAACAGCGTTTGAAACTTTTAATGAACTATCGCCTCTTAGTCCGATTCCTTATCGCAATTCATTCATTGCAGAGAAGCTAGTGCTTATAGCTGCGGGGGTTAAATAGTCAAAAAAATTTCATGACATCTTGTTTGATTACAGGAGGTGACTGCATGTTTGATGATAAAATAATGATATAAGCTTGCTGGAGAAATGGATAGCCATTTAACAAGAAATGAAAAAAAGATTGGGTGTTGCAAATAACTTAAAAGCGTGAATATTTCGGAACTTACTATATTGGCACTTAAAAAAAAGAAAATAAATTTCGGGGGGGGCGCTCCGCCCCCCCCCCTGGATACGCTACTGGAGGGTTTGTTGCCCTCCAGTCACTTTTTACTATTAAAAAGGGCACTAGCCCTTTGAATTTCCAATCGAATGAGCCTTTTTTGAAGTTTCTACAACAAAGCCTTCTATAAAAACTATTAAAAACCTTATATGCCCCCAGGGCATAACTTACAACCCTTGCCCTGAAGGCTCTGGGGGAGTTTCCTTGTCAAAAACATAATTTCTATCTGGAAATCAACTATGCTGAAC
Organism: Artemia sp. Qi Xiang Cuo; assembly: GCF_049724085.1. NCBI lineage: Eukaryota > Metazoa > Arthropoda > Branchiopoda > Anostraca > Artemiidae > Artemia > Artemia sp. Qi Xiang Cuo. The sequence goes on along the minus strand of NC_142810.1, from coordinate 17,973,658 downwards.
AAAATGGCTATCTCAAAGTTTTGATTGGATGTCTTTCGGGAAATGGTGGGCGTGGAAGGGTGTTAGTTGCCTTCCAATCACTTTCGACTATTAAAAAGGGCACAAGCCACTCCAATTTTCAATTGAATGAGCCCTTTTCGAAGCTTCTATGACAACTTCTTCAATACGAAGTGCCCTGCTCTAAAGGAAAAAAAATAATAAATAATAGATTGTGCCAACATCGCTCTTTTATGCCCTCAGGGCATAACTTAAAACCCTTGCCCTGAGGGTTGGGGGGGAGTGTCCTCCTCAGAAACATAGGCATCACTATTGCGCTGCCTATGATGATAAAATTGAGGATGATCACTTGCCTTTAACTTGTGGAATTGAGTTGCCTGCTCTACTGGCTTATGACCGTTTTTCTTACCGTAATAAATGGTTTGATAAGCCAAATTGGATGTGGGTAAATTCTGAAGTTTATTTGTATGTTCTTTGCTTGTTATTGTCAAGCCTGAAAGTGTCTTCACCTTTTAAAAACCTCTGTAAGGTCACTGACAGCTAAGATTGATTTAAATTGTTACTATTACCAGCTCGTGCATTGTTTGAAGTCAGCTGCTTCAGCTTCAGTTCTTGTTGAACGTGTCAGATTTGGCACCAGAAAACCGTTGTAGAATGTGTGCCCAGAAGTAAAAAAATCTAAACAACACGCGAAGTTTTGGCTTCATCTTTGGATTACTTGTGATTAGCCCAAGTCTGGCAAAGTATTTAAAACTAAGCAAATTTTGAAACGTCAGTTTATATCTTCTTTGCGTCAAGCCCACCTGAACGGTTTTGATGGTCCCTCGGATCGGAAGTCTTGGTCCAATGTAATTAATAGCAGCAAGTGTGTTCCTGCTACCGTTTCGATTATCAAAATCAGTGATTTTGTTGCCCATTTTACTCTTGTTCTTTCTACATTTAATCATTCTATCCAGTCCATGTTTTCTTCCTTATTATATAATACTATTCCTCAAGTTCTTCAGCAAGTCCATATATTGTCAGTATCTAGTGATGATATCTGTCAGGCTATAAAGAGGGTTAATAAATCAATTGCTCCTGATATGGATGGTCTGTGTTATAATTACTTCACCATTAACTGTCCATTACTGTTAACACACATTCAGCCCCTATCCCAGATGTGTTTATCTCAGTCGTTAGTTCCAGATAGTTTTCTTTCGGGAATCGCAACATCGGCTTTGAAACAGGGAAAGGATGCAGATCAGTGTTCCAGTTATCAACCACTTACAGTGTCTTGCTTCATGAGCAAGCTATTTGAGCTGTATTGCTTGAAATTTGACTAAATGTGATTTTTCTGATACTTGGTCAGTTGCTAGTCTTGGCAAAAATAATAAAAAAAGGCCACTTTGTTTTTGCTTGGTTGATATCTCGGGTGCTTTTGACAATGTTGCACATTTGCAAGTGCTTCATTGCTTAGTTAAAGCAGGAGTTAATTCTTCCATTGTAAATCTCTTCAATATTTGTATTCCAATTCGTTGGTTTGGTTAAAATGAATGTCTGATATATATGCAAGCCTATCTCAGTAAAGATGGGAGTCAGGCAAGGTGGTGTGCTGTCTCCATATATTTTCAAAACTGTGCTTGCGGACTGTTTGCAAATGCTGTCTCCTACTGTGTTTTTAGAAAATACTGTTGTTAGTCACATTGCCTATGTTGATGATATTCTGCTAGTTAGTCATACTAGGTCAGGTTTTAAGAAGAATCTATATGTTCTTATTAATGCTTTGAGTATGATTGGACTTTCTGTAAATGCTTCAAAAAGCGAGTTTCTGTGTTTTAATATCTCTAACCCTGCTCCTCCTTTACATGTGGGTACAATGCTACTCAAGTGTCAAAGTTGAAATGGCTTGGTATTACTTTTCTGATACACTTTTGATACACATACCTGTCTCTGGTTGCTAGTACTCTGCAGTGTATTTGCATCTCATATGGTAAAATCTCGCCTAATAGAGGAAGGTACAGCCGTTGAAGCTTATGTAAACTTTACCATAGTTTTTGTTCTCCTACAATTCTTTTTCTTTCCGGTTTTCAGCGTCTAAAGCAGAAGAAAGACCGTCTTCAGCTAAGGAGAGGCTATTTTAAATATTGTAAATTCCTGCTATATTTACCAAGGTGTTACAGAAAATACACAAGATTGTTTTTCATTTTGGACTTACTGACCCTCTAGTGCTGCTTGACAACATCGCTAAGGATCATCGCTAAGGTCCAATACTGCAAGGAAGATATGTGCCAGTGACTCCATCACTTATTTTCTTCTAAATTAGTGATTCTATGGATATTGTTAAGTTATTTATTTTGTGTTTTCCTTATTATATCCTTGTGGATTATATTATTTTTTTTTTCTCCGCATTTATTTTGTATTAAAGATTACAAATAAACTTACTTACTTACTTACTAAAATCAAAACTAAATTAAAAATAGAGATTAAAAACTCGAGATTAAGGTAAAAAATATTTGGTCAGCATTGAGATAGGTTCTAAGTCCTTGAAATCAAAGAAGGGTTGACACAGTAGAGTGGCAATTCCTTCCCAGGGCACATTTTCGGCCCTGGATTCATGGTAAAAGTTTCATTCACTTAGGATATATATTCTCAAAATTAAGAATAGTTGAATAAATATGCTGCCTATTTAAAAATGTGGATAACAGAGGAAGAAAACATGATAACCTTGTTAATAGAAACATAATGCAAAAGGATTTTACTGATTTCTTTTCAGTTTTTACATAAATTAGGGCTATATCTGAGACCACATGCATGGGGGATGTAAATTTTAATTGTCAGATTTACAGATATTACAGTTAAAAAGAACTACTGCCCTGCTTGTATGATATAGGGTCAAATACAATAATCTAGATTTTAAAGGAGAACAAAATAACTGTCTTGGCACTTAAAATATATTTCACAGATTTTGTATATATAGGCCTAAATATATAAACTACTCCTACTACTAACAATTCACAGCAGCACCAAACCACCTGAGGCCAATACAGCTACCCGCTTTTCCTCCAATCCACATCAAACAGTTCGTAGTAACGAACTGTAAGGAGCGACCAGGCTCAATGGTAACCGAAACTCTAAAAAACAGAATTTTGATACCAAGAGATACATCAAAAGAATCAGATTTTAATTCTGATTTCAAATATATGATTGGTCAAGTTTAATCTTACCCATCAAAAGTTAAGGGCCTGAGAAAATTTGGCTGATTTTTGAAAAAAGGGGAAAAGACCCCCTAAAAGTTATAGAACCTTAATGAAAATCACACCATCGTATTCGGCGTGTCAGAGAACCTTACTGTGGAGGTTTCAAGCTCCTATCTACAAAAATGTGGAATTTTACATTTTTTGCCAGAAGAAAGATCACGGATGCGTGTTTATTTGTTTTTTTTTCTTTTTTTTCATTGACCTAGTGGTCCTAGAATATCGTAGGAGGGCTCATTGGAACGGAAATTCAAAGTTCTAGTGCCCTTTTTAAATGACAAAAAATGGAGGGCAACTAGGCCCCCTCCCACGCTCATTTTTTTCTCAAAGTCACCCAATTAAAATTTTGAGATAGCCATTTTGTTCAGAATAGTCGAAAATCTAATAAATATGTCTTTTAGGATGACTTAATCCCCCACAGGTCCCAGTGGATGGGCTGAACGAAATTAACTATTCACTTTGATTAATTTTTTTTTGGTGTATGGGTACGTAGACACCAATGTTCCGGACTACTTTTTTCTGGTGGGTGGGGGAAGGGAGGCGGTGGGGACTCGGGAGGACCTTTCCTTGGAGGATATTTTTTGGGATAAGGGACATTTCTATGAAGGGGGCACTGGATTTCCAAGTATTATTTAAAAAACGATCAGAAATTAAATTTAAAAAAAAACAAGTTTTTTCAACTGAAAGTAAGAAGCAACATTAGAACTTAAAACGAACAGAAATTATATCGTATATGAGGGGGTTCTCCCTCAAGTCAATACCTCGCTCTTTATGCTACAGTTTTTTTTAGTGCTTTCAAAAGAGCTATCTATTCTAATTAAACGGCCTTTGTGATTCAGAAGTTTGTGAATTAATTTTTTTTTTTTTACTTTTAAAGTAAAGAGCGTGGTATTGACTAAGGGGAGAACCCCCTCATATACGTAATAACATATACGGAATAAAAAAATAATAAAAAAAAAAAAGCAATACGGCTCAATAGTAATCAAAACTTTTAAAAACGGAATTTTGATGTCAATAAATGTATCAAATGAATGGGCCTATAATGCTGATTCTAAATATATAAATTTTATTAAGTTTAGTATTACTCATCAAAGGCTACGAGCCTGAGAAAATTTACCTGAATTTTTAAAGAGGGAGGAAACATCCCCTACAAGTGAAATAATTTTAATGAAAATCACACCGTCAGATTCAGCGTATCAGAAAACCCTACTACATAGGTTTCAAGCTCATATCTGCAAAAATCTGCAACTTTGTATTTTTTGCCAGAAGAAAAATATACGAATATACAAGTTCGTTACGTAAGTTAATCTGTAAATTACGTCAGAACCAAATTTAAAGACAGCCGTTTAGCAAAAGAAAAGTAAAATTTTTATGCAAATTTTGTTTACTTATTCAATGACGGTGAGCCAAAATAAAAGCTGTATTGACTAAAAAACGATCAGAAATTAAATAAAAAAAACATGTTTTTTAAAATGAAAGTAAGGAGCGACAATAAAAATTAAAACCAAAAGAAATTATTCCGTATAAGAACGGGGCGGCCCCCTCCTCAACGCCGAGATATTTAAGCTAAAGTTTGACTCTGTCTCAAAACTCTATTTTTAAAACAATAAAAAAACTTTAGCTTAAAGAGTGAGGAGTTTAGGAGGGGACAGCCCCTTTCATATACAGAATAATTTCTGTTTGTTTTAAGTTTTAATGTCGCTCCTTACTTTCAGTTTAAAAAACTTGTTTTCTTTATTTAATTTTTGAAAAAGGGAGAGTACCTAACGATTTTAGGAAAACCTTAATTAACCCACCATATAAGAAAGGTGATAAGAGTGAGTGTGGTAATTATCTTGGCATTAGTCTGTTCTCTGTAGGTAGTAAATTACTTGGTAATATGATACTTTTTAGACCGAGAGATGCTATAGACAAATTTTTAAGAGAAAAACCGTGCGGTTTTAGAAAAGGTAGAGGATGTGTCGACCAAATTTTCACCCTTAGGTTAATAATTGAGAATTGCCTGAGTTGTCGATTTAATGTCGCTCCTTACTTTCAGTTTAAAAATCTTGTTTTCTTTATTTAATTTTTGAAAAAGGGAGAGTACCTAACGATTTTAGGAAAATCTTATTTAACCCACCATATAAGAAAGGTGATAAGAGTGAGTGTGGTAATTATCTTGGCATTAGTCTAGTCTCTGTAGGTAGTAAATTACATAGTAATATGATACTTTTTAGACCGAGAGATGCTATAGACAAATTTTTAAGAGAAAAACCGTGCGGTTTAGAAAAGGTAGAGGATGTGTCGACCAAATTTTCACCCTTAGGTTAATAATTGAGAATTGCCTGAGTTGTCAAATACAGTTGGTCCTCAGTTCTATAGATTATGAGCAAGCGTTTGATTCAGTTGATGAAAGAGCTTTAGCAGGTCTTATCCTCTTATACAAATACATTAAAGTGATTAGTGCTATGTACGAGAATAACAACGCTGTGATTAAGGTAAGAAATAAGGTTAGCAGCTGGTTTTATATTAAATCAGGAGTTAAGCAGGGTTGTGTTCTATCCTCCTTTATATGGATTATTTTGATGGACTTTGTCTTAAGGAGCACAAGAAAGGCCATGGGAGACCACAGAATCAAATGGGGAGGAAAAACTCTCCTGGACTTAGATTATATTGAGGATTTAAGCATCCTAGATGAAAGTATGAGTAAAATGAATGATCTTTTAGAGGTTTTGCTAGTTCAGGGTGCTAGAATAGGTTAGAAAATGACTGTTAAGAAGACTAAGTCACTAAGGCTAGGAATAAGTGAAGACGAAAAGGTGACGTTGGGTAACGAAAAGATTGATCTGGTGAACAGCTTCGTTTACCTTGGTAGTATCATAGGCAGCGTAATCGCGCTGCCTAAGTAAGGAACGATGTTGGGACAATGTATTTTTTTCCCCTTTATACCAGGGTACTTCGTATCTAAGGAGTTGTCGTAAAAACTTGGAAAAGGGCTCATTCAATTGGAAATTGGAGTGGCTTGTGCCCTTTTTAATAGTCGAAAGTGATTGGAAGGCAACTAACACCCCTTCCGCGCTAACCATTTCCCCAAACACATCCAATCAAAATTTTGAGATAGACATTTTGTTCAGTGTAGTTGATTTCAAGATAGAAATTATGTTTTTGAGGAGGAAACTCCCCCACAGCCCTCAGGGCAAGTGTTGTAAATTATACCCTAGGGGCATATAAGGCTTTTATAGAAAGCTTTGTCCCAGAAACTTCAAAAAAGGCTCATTTGATTGGAAATTCAAAGGGATAGTGCCCTTTTTAATAGTCGAAAGGGATTCGAAGGCAACTAACCCCCCTCTCACGCCCACATTTCCCCAAACACACCCAATAAAAATTTTGAGATAGCACTTTTGTTCAACGTAGTTGAATGTTGTGGTAATTAGGTCTTTGAGGATGACAACACCCCCCCCCCCCTTCCAGCCTTCAGGACAAGAGTTGTAAGTTAGGCCCTGGGGGCATATAGGGTTTTTATTGAAAGCGTTGTCGTAGAAACTTCAAAAGGGCTCATTCGATTGGAAATTGAAAGGGCTAGTGCCTTTTTTAATAGTTGAAAGTGATTGGAGAGCAACTAACGCCCTTTCACGTCCACCATTTCCCCAAAACATCCAATCAAAATTTTAAGATAGCCATTTTGTTTAGCGGAGTGGAAAGTTCTGGAAATTAGGTTTTTGAGGATGGCAACCCCTTCAAAGCCCTCAGGGTAAGGGTTATAATTTATGCCTTGGGGACATATAGGGTGTTTATAGAAAGCGTTGTCATAGAAAATCAAAAAGGGCTCATTCGATTGGAAATTGAAAGGGCTAGTTCCCTTTTTAATAGTCGAAATTGTTTGGAAGGCTTGAAATTTTTTTATTTAAGATAAATGTGGGTACAATGTATTTTTTTTTTTTTTTTTTTTTTTTTTTTGTATAGACCAGGCACTTCGTATTAAAGGAGTTGCCGTAGGAACTTCGAAAAGGGATCATTCGATTGATAATAGAAAGGACTAATGCCCTTTTCACTAGTGGAAAGTGAGTGGAGGGTAAACAATCCCCCTCCCACGTCCACCCTCCCATTTCCCCATTATGTTTAAAAACTAAATGTTGCCTTAAGATCCCCAATAAGGCATCTCAGCAGTATCCCAAAAACGAATGAGGGTATTATGTTCAAACTTTCGGTGCTACTTCTGCTCTTAAAATTTAGCCAAATCAAAATAGCGTAAGTGTATCCAAGCTATCAAAGAAAGTAAACAGATTTTTTGCGAATGGTATCAAGTTTTCTATTTCAGGTTAACTAGAGGAGGTATGAAACTAAATTAAACACTACTATTTGTGTCCAGATTTTTAAAAGGGTGTATGTTGTTAAAAATCGCTGAATTTTTTTTTCCAGCATACAAATAGCAGGCCAAACTATAAAATCTTAAAAAAACGAAAAGATTTAAAATATTATTTTCTTTTCCCTGAAAAGACTATGTCAATATAAAAAGAACAAAAATTAATTTCAACAAAATAAGTTTTTCAAAGAAAAGTAAAGGGCTCCATTAAACCAAAAATGAGCAAAAATAAAATCCAATAATCTACAAAGCGTGAAACTACCACAAATCAGCATCGATATATAAGTCAAACCCAAAACAAACAGAAATTACAATAAATTACCGAGTCAAACCTCAAAATGAGCGGATATATAAAGGAGTAGGGCTCAAAATCCCTGTGCCTACCGTCAGCAGGAACATAATTTACACGCTAATGAAAAAAATACAAATGAATGTGCATTGTCAGTTTAACATACATATACTAAAATTTAGTAATCAATATGTTAATATTATTTGATTTATTAAAGTTGTAAAAGTAATAACGTTTACATTGTGCCCACATCGCTCTTTACTTAGACAGCGCTACTGAGCTGTCTATGATAAAAAATAAAAACGTGATTGGAGGGCAACTAATCCCCCTCCCAGACCCACCCTGCTATTTACCCATTTTGTTTAAAAACTAGATGTTGCCTTGAGGTCAAACAAAAAAGCACGCTGTTAATGCTAATTCCCAATATGGAATCTCAGCAGTATTCTAAGAGCTATAGAGGGTATAATGTTCCAACTTTTGGGGCTACTTCTGCTCTTAAAATTTGAGCAAATCAAAATAGCGTAAGTGTATCCAAGCTATCAAAGAAAGTAAACAGATAAAAAAAAATACAAATGAATGTACATTGTCAGTTTAATATGCATATACTGATATTTAGTAATCAAAATGTTAATATTATTTGATTTATTAAAGTTATAAAAGTAAAAACAGTTTACATTGTGCCCACATCGCTCTTTACTTAGGCAGCGCTACTGAGCTGTCTATGATAAAAAATAAAAATTCTCTGAAACTATAGCCTAATGTTGATAAAATATATTACCCTGATCGAAATGAAGGGTACAATTAAATTAAAATTAAATTAGATAAAATCATTTAAGTTCTCATGAAGTTAAATATACAAAACTATAACAAATCTGTAATGCGCACTCAAAAGGGCCCACCGGTGTGTGCACACGTCCCGTGAGTTACAAACATTAGGCCCGTTTTTTAGCACTAAGATCTTACATCTAAGATCTTGCATCTTTTTGCGAAGATTATCGTTTTTTAACCAAACTTTGTTCTAAGATCTTACAGTTCACTAATGTTAGCAAAAAGTGTGAAGACCGCCACTGTTCTGCTGTATAGAACAATTATGAGAGAACTTTGATGATATACTCATCATTGTTCTCAGGCCGCTGATCAGAGCAGAATGATTAAAGACGTTTGAATAAAACGACAAAAGATGTAAGATCTTAGCACATTGATGAGTGAAAAAACGGCCCTATTCTCTCAGTAATAGGTCTTAGTTAGCAGTTTAACCCTTTATATACATATCTATGTATGTTATTTATATATTAAAAGGAAGTCAATGTGGTTTAAGAAACTATTAACCTTTATAGGAGAACTCCAATCCCAGCGCAGTCGAAAAAACAATAAAGGCAAGAGAACTCCCTCCATAACAAATTTTTTTTATCTTAGCTTCATAGCCCCTCCCCACTAGAGGTAATTTATGGATACAACCACTTCTTTTTAGCGGCACAAAGGTGATAAGTAAAATAAACGAGGCCTGATGACGATGACTCCACTAAATACAGAGCAAGACCATACATATTTACACTATATTTACGACCAGTTTACATCACAGTATTCTAAAATGAAATAACCAGTTACCTTGTACCGGCGTAGTGGAACAAGCCAAGACTTTTTATCCAAGAGTTCTCTGGTTCAATCCCGCGCGGTGCAAGGAAGCTCTCGTGTAATAGATTGATTTAAATTTTTTTTTTTCTTATACTGGGCAGAATACGTATTTTATGCTTTCCCTATTCACAGACAAGATCTAGTCCATATCATCTTTATTTCGCAGTAAGTCGGTAATGGAGTTGCTCTGAATCAGAGCATAATGAAATTCATATCACTGGAACTAATATAGAGAGTCGATTATTTTGTTTAATTAAATAAAAAAAAACAAGTCTCTTAACATAAAGTAAGGAGCAACACCTAAACCCAAAACGAACAGAAACCATTCTGCATATGAAGAGGCTGCCCTCCTTCCCGAACACCCCACTCCCCATACAAAATTTTGTTTAGGACATTTAAAAAAGATTCTTATTTTAATTTAACGGCCTTTGTGTTTAAAAGTCGTTCTGAAAAAAATATGGGACAAACAGTCAAACTGTAGCGTAAAGCGCAAGGTATCGAGGAGGGGGTATAAAAAAAGTCACGCAGGATCAAACACTCCTCTGTTTTCCAATAATAAATCCCCTTTGGAAAATATTTTTTTTAATTAATCTACACTTCGATTTTGTTTGAACCAGTTGTAGTATTGGTTAATATAAAGAGTACTTTTAGAGTTTTTTTCAGTTTTTCTATTTAAGAAGTAAGATTTTGGGTTGTAACTTAAATTTTGGGCCAAATTTGGATATTCAAAGTTTTCGAACAACAATAGTTTTTTTCCAATAAATTTTTAACAATAATTTTGCTATGGAATTCCAGGTGAATGGGCAATTCACCAATGTTGTCCATATCTATTGCAAATCTGCGTAAACTTTCGTCTGCTTTTGGGGCTTCAGCAAAAAAAAAAGTGACCGTGGATTGTCAGTTTAATTGACATATACTGATATTTATTCCTTAAAGTATAGTTGACATATACTGATATTTTTTCCTTAAAGTTTTGATAGTTTTTTATTTAACTAAGTAGGATAAGTGAAAAAATTTAAAATGTATTTGATTTTCAGCAAAGTGCAAATTATGTTCGAGTCTTGAGAAGGCATTCACGTTAATTTTTGCTTGTTTTGAGTTTGAAGTAGTAAGCTTGTATAAGATTTGAGGGATATATGAAAGGGTAAAAGAAACGGGACAAGATAATAGGGTATACAATATGAACGGTACATGAAAAAATACATTGGAAAACTCACGCCTTTGACACTATATTTAGACATGGACATTTTAAAAAGCTGGCACGTTATAATGCATGTTATGAAACAATAGTCAAGGTTCTATTGCACAAGAAATTTTCCAGGAATGTGCGTCGTAAGTTCACGTAGACATTGTTGTCAATTGCACAATGAATTGCACTTCAAGTTCACGTGCACATTTTTTATTTATTTTTTTTTAAAGCTGGCACGGTATAATGTGGTCCAACATGTTTTGGGAGTATGCTCGAAATTATATAACTCAAGCGGACTATTTTTCGAGCCAACATCCATTTTTTAAGAACCAATCAGAGACATTGGTGCTTGCTCAATATACGATAACTCGAGTGGTGATTGGTTAAAAATAAAAGGACTGGTTTTTTATTCGTCCTTGAGATTTTGTATATAATGGCCATACATTACGATTTAATTTTCATTATGATTTAACGCATCATAGATAGTACACTGAATATTATTAACTTTAAAGCAATGGATACTTCAATTTTCAATGTGAGTTGAGCTTACTAAATTTCTTAATTTATTTCCAAATAAAATCACTTTACCAGTAAATTCAAATTTCAGGGGCATAGCCCACCTCCCCTCCAACAATAAAAACCTTACAATAGTATGAGTATACTCGCTATAAAACACAAAGTACGCTCTTTTTTCTATTATGTTAACAAAAACCCTCCCCCCTGCTCTGTAGAAATAGTTATTTCGTTCAAAAATGTCCTTTTTCCAATTCAAAAATCTTTTTCCTGTCTAACTAAAGACATCTGTGTTTTTAATTACAGAAAGAGTCCCTTTTGGAAGAAAAACTTCGCACGTGTCCTATCTGAAAACAAAAGCTTGGTGATTAAGACGGGTTTTGTGAAATTCTAGCCAGAAACTCAGAATTGATAGGGAGCAAGATGGAACGATGCCTCATTGACTGTGTGTGTGAGCGGTGCATGCGCTGTTTATTTTTCTGTCTACTCGATAATTCATTGAGATAGTGTAATGAATATTGCAAATTCAATAACAACGTAATGATTTTCACTATTTTGTTGTGTGTGTGACTGTGTGTGTGTGTAGATTCTTTTTATTGTCAAATTAAAGGTGAGTAAAGCCTTTGAAATGCGATGCATAAGTGATGTTTGAACAATGTTGTCAATTTAAAATAGGGTCTAGCGTTATGGTATACTAAAAAATTGATATTAAAATCATTAATTAAAGAATAGTACACTAAACTCGGAATTTACTTTAGGGGGTAATTTATATCATGGGAAGATGTTTTTTGAAATCCCCCTTCCCCCCCAAACTCAAAATTTTACTTTAGAAGCTTTTTAAAAATATTTCTAAAGCGCTAAGACATAGAGCGCTACGAACATCAGAATCAACTTTAGAGGATAAATTATGTTATGTCAAGATATTTTTTGAATCTTCCGTCCCCCCAAACTCAAAATTTTCCAAAAGGCTACAGTATAAGCTTTTTAAAAATATTTCTAAATTGCTAAGAAAAAGAGCGCGAAAAGTCACAGACCCGAATTTAGATGATAATTCTTGTTACGAAAAGATACTTTTGAAATACCCCATCCGCCCAAAGTCAAAATTTTCAAAAAGTTTACGTTAGAAGCTTTTTTTAAAATATTTATAAAGCGCTAAGACATAGAAGGCTACAAACATCAGAATTGACTTTAGGGGGTAATTTATATCATGGGAAGATGTTTTTGTAATCCCCCTTCCCCTCAAACTCAAAATTTTACAAAATCTTACTTTGGGAGATTTTTAAAAATATTTCTGAAGCGCTAAGACATAGAGTGCAACCAAATTTAGAATCGTGTTTAGAGGATAAATTATGTTATGACAAGATGTTTTTGAAATCCCCCTTCCCCCCAAACTCAAAATTTTCCAAAATTTTACTTTAGAAGATTTTTAAAAATATTTCTAAGGCGCTAAAACATGGAGCGCTACAGACATCAGAATAAACTTTATAGGGAAATTTATCTGTAAAAGAGATGCTATTATTTCCTTGCTAAAGTTTTCTTCTTTTTTAAAGAGGAAGAGAAGGAAGAAGATATGAATTCATGCAATTAATCTCCCCAAGATAAGAGACCTTCGTGGACCGGTTGTACATCAATTAAAACTAAACGATCCTTCAATACAGTTTCTCTGGATCAGCCGGGGCCCTTTCATGCCAGTGTCAGCTCTACACAGACCACTATGCAACCTGGCAGAAAATTCAAGTGGGAATGGATGCTTTCTCATAATTAATCGGTCTTGTCTACTCAAGATCGTGAGGGGACCCCCCTTCATGCTTTGCCAGGGGCTTCAGGCACACAAGAGCAGTCTGAATTTGTAAATGTAGGTATTTTACCTCTACCTTACGTGATTATTTACTTAAAAAATGCTAGGAGGAATTGAGTTTTGTGGGTGGGTGGTGTGGAAAAATGGCACGTGTTAAATATTCGGGTAAACATACGAGTGGAAAAATGCTTCACTATAAAGATAAGCCTATCGTGTTTTTTTGAACTTACTGTGGAAGATGGGGGTAAATATTTAGTTTAAATAATTCTAGGAGTAATTGATTTTTTTAGATGATGTGGAAAATGGTACATGTTAAATATTCGGGTAAATATACGACCAAGAAATGCTTTCACTATAAATAAGGCTATTGCAACTTCCTGCACTTCCTCTGGGAGATGGGGAGTGATTATTTAGTTAAAATAATGCTAAGAGGAATTGAGTTTTGTGGTGGGCTGGTGTGGAAAAATGGTACCTGTTAAATATTCAGGTAAACACACGACTAGAAATGAACATAATTTTCCAACTTAATGAAATAATGGTTATTTCATATAGATAATACACGTTTTTTCTATAGACTAATGAAATAGCAGCACCATTGAACCACGAAACATCAAAATTTACTGCACCTGAACAAATTCTAACACCACCACAGAAGTTCAAAGATGAAATTACACTAATTCTGGACAATATGGAGTGGCATAGGGGTTTCCTAACGATTGTTTTGGGGACATGGCCAGCCTAGACGATTTAACTTGTGACATTGACATGATGGAGGACCCGGAATGGACAGATAGATTTATGCGTGAGCATTTAGAGGATGTTACTAGTGCATCTGAACCGGGTCCTCATAAAGAAATTCCATCACAGGACAATACAGGCTGGCTCGATCAGCTATCCCCGAACAGCCTGGAATGCGTACTAACAGATCTAGGGGATTTCTTACCACCTCCATCCATTGCAAATGAACAGACTGGGGGTGATGTTATTGACAACTCTGAGTCACCCCCCACCATTCCACATAATGATACATATAGGGATAGCACTAGTAGCATTAATAAAACAACAACACAAGTAACCCTTCTTCCAGATTTTTTTCTTTCCAACTCTGCCTTGCACCACACAAAGGTCTACCGTGCCAAATTCGGTGACCCCTTTAACTCTTTAGGATGGGGGTATATAATCACATATCCAGCGGCAATTAAACTTTTATATAATATTAAGTTTCGATCAATTATTTACAACCCTAGGGGAGTTTGGGGGGTGGGGGTCAGATTTAAATTATCAATTGGACTAAAAATATATTTTTTTAATGAAAATGTAAGCCATGTTTATTCGAAATACTTGCACACAGAGATGTTGGCAATTCACCGGCATTTATCAAATTATGGGGAGGTTTTTCTAAATTGGGTTAATAGCATTCAAAGTAAGTGGGAAAATTATGACGAAGGGGGTAGTGGGTCGGTGGTTTTATTTATTGAGAGTTTAAACGTCAATATTTGTTGATTTAAAAAGAACTTTATTGTAAGTGGTGGGCATGGGGAGAGGGCTATAGTTTTAAAATATCATTCTGATTTAGAGGGTTGTAGGCGGATACAACGAATCTGTTTCGATACGAGGCTACAGTGTTTCAAGTATGAATTTTTAATTGCCGCATACAGACCTCTGCGCGAAGATGCATCTAAGAAAAAGTTGGATAAAATGGCAGTTAATGGTTGGGAGGGTTCAAAGTTCCCCTAAGTAGATTTTAATTGTTTAAGTGGTCAATTTCCCGTGACACTAAAAGGAATAGATATTTTCGAGCGGGCTAATGCACATTTAAAGATTGGTGTCACGGTGTTACAGTATGAAACCGAATTTGAGGAGGGTCATCGTTCCGATAAGAAGGGGGTATTATTTTCAGTGCGGGCTCCTTCAATTGAATCAGTAGAACATTGGGTGTGGCTTCTATACACTCCACCCACAGACCCCGATTCAATTGGTCATTTTAATCGAATTACCGATATTAGTAGGGTTCTGGGGGAGGGTAAAAAGGGGAATGTGTGTTATTACTGTCCAACATGTCTCTCAAGATTTCGCTCTGATTTAAAGTTAAAGCATCACATGAAACACTGTAAACGTCATGGATACCCGGTTGTGGAGACGGTAAGCGGAGATAAAGCGATCTTACGTTTTAAAAATTTCCGAAACACGCTCCTGCAGAGCAATAAGATCTCTTTAGACTGCGAATCGAAACTGACAGACCTGTGCGATCCGTCAAATTCATATCTTGTTAAAATACATTAAACCATAGGGGTCTCTTACGCTCATACGCAACAAGATTCCAATAATACCATGCAAGTGCTGGATGTAGTTGAGATGTTGGGTGACGGTGAAGACTGCATGCGCTCGGCATTGGTCAGTCTAATCAAAACAGCGAACGGTGCAATTTCGCGCCTTCGTTATACAAACTATACTATGCTCCTATCACCAGATGTCATAACGGCCATTAAAAATCGTAAAATGTGTTGGGTTTGCAAGGGAGAATTTGATTATGGTGTTGGGAATGGAGGGAGGAGGAAGGTGATCGACCATGATCATTTGTGGCAGTAAATTACATCGGGGAGTAGTAACTTTAGGGGGGTAGCACATCGGTCATGCAATTTAAATGTTAGACAGCAATATTTCGTACCTGTTTTTATACACAATTCCAATTACGACTTAAAGTTTGTTCTACCGGCGTTGGCCCGCATTGCCAAGGCTGGAGTTGTAGATGACGCATGGATAGATGATTCTTTTTCATATAATATCATACCCAAATCATCGGAGAAGCTACTGCTGCTAGAATTCATGTCGAAAACGGTTGACAAGGGTAACACGTGCCTGAATAAAATCCATTTTTTAGACTCTTTCAGCTTCTTCTCCAAATCTTTAAGTCAATTGATTCAGGTAC
The DNA here is from genome assembly GCF_049724085.1 of Artemia sp. Qi Xiang Cuo. NCBI lineage: Eukaryota > Metazoa > Arthropoda > Branchiopoda > Anostraca > Artemiidae > Artemia > Artemia sp. Qi Xiang Cuo. Next base: position 17,957,733 of record NC_142810.1, on the reverse strand, counting down.
AGAAAAGTGAAAATTTTGATAGCTTCCCCCTCCTCAAACAGCGCGTCCCCGATGATGAAATGTATGATTTATTAACGTGTAAGGGTATATATCCATAAGATTATTACAACTCTGGCTCGAGGCTAGATGAGGTGTCACTACCGCCCATTGAAGCTTTTTACAATTCTCTTACTGAGAGTGAGTGCACCACTAGTGACTACGAATTTGCTAAGAGGGTTTGGGCAAATGGTGGATGTAAAAATGGGTGGGATTATTGTAAACTATACTTGGCCAGTGACGGACTCACTCCTCTGGACATTGTGTGCAAAAATACGGATAAAATCTATGGGGAATTTGGGTTGGATTTAGGTTATTATTTTTCCACTCCTCATTTGGTGATGGACTTGATACTTAAAATCAGCAAAGAAAAAATAGGTCTGATCGCCGATGTGTATCAGCATCTGTTTGTAGAGAGATAAAGGAGCGATGGGAATGTTTTCCATAGAGACTATATCACGAAAACTGATCTGACTAGACTGTACACCGGTGATAAGTCAAATGCAGTTTTTTGGAGATTAGTTCCCTATCTCCGCTGGCACATTTTCAATGCAGTTTGACATGTGTGACTTATAAATATCTTGACAATCCGTGTGCTTCGAATTTCCCCGACATTGCTAGTGTTGAGGAGAATGGGGCACAGGGATGGTTTTTTGAAATTGACGGTGAAATACCCATGGAAATCCATGACTCGGTAAAAGACTTTTTTCCCGTGCATAAATAAACCGGTGGGTAGGGACTCTCTGAGCCCCTACAATTTACCTTAAGTAGAGGATGGGAGTATGCATTGGGTACCTTCAAAACAAAAACTAATTGCCAACCTCAACCCAAAAGAGAATATGGTTGTTCATCACGTGCAATGGAAATGGATGGTGTCCAATGGTTTCAAGGTCACAAAGATTCATAGAGCCCTCCAATTTGATCAAAAGTCTTACATGAAAATGTTTATTGACACCTTTGTCAGTAAGCGTTCACAAGCGAAAACGAAAGTTGAAAAAGAAGTCTAATAACTCATTTTGAACTCAGCTTTCGGTAAAATTTGCGAGAGTCTACGAAACAGAAGTCGATGTGACATTGAAACCAATCCCAAAGATTGTGCTCGATTCATTGCGAATCCAAACTTCACAATGTTCATAATCATAGACTCTAATATGGTGCTCCTACACCGTAAGAAAAGAAACATTGTTTTAAATACAAATATTGCAGGCGGGAGTGCAATAACGGAAATATCTAAGAAACTCATGTTGTCATTTTATTATAATGTATGCAAGGTACAGTGGCCGATTGAGGGACAAGTTCAAGTGTATTACGGGGACACTGATTCACTCCTCTTAAAAGTGAAAACTGAAAATCTATTGAATGATTTGGAAAATGGTGAGTACATTAGCTCACGAATGGACTACACTAATTGGGACGAATCCCTCTACCCAGAGCTAGTGAAACGCCAGGCCCCAAATCAATTGTTAATGCTAAAATCTGAAACGGGTAGCGATTTGATATCCAGTGGTGTGTTTCCTGGTCCGAAGGTATACTGTGTGGAAACGCACAAGGATATCAAGCAAGTTTGCAAGGGGGTACCTACACACTTTGTAAAAAATAATTTCGACATGAGTTTGTATAGAAACTGTGTGGAACGTAGTTTAGTGCCAAGAGCGAAAGTCATGGCGATTCGCTTTTTACAATTTAGAAACTACACAGTTAGAGTTAAGAAAAAGGCTATGTTAATTCTTTTTTTTTCTATATCATAAAAAATTTTCAATGTGTGTGCAAGGCAGAGCAATTTACACTATTTAAGGCCCCCTGGCCCGAGCCCTCCGCAGAGGGCCCCCGCTTCCCGGCCTGTGGCGCTTCCCGGCCAGCGGCAGCGGGCCCTGCTTCCCGGCCGCCGCAGCGGCCACCCCTGGGGGGTGGGGGGGAGGGGGATCCCAAAATTTAAAATGTTGTAAACAAAAGTGTTTGATATTATTTCAAGTGCATTATTCATTAAATGTTGGATTTTTTCTATAAATAAAAAGTGTATTTATTTAAGTGTTTTTTTTTCTAGTGCTTATGTAAATATTGTATTTTTTATTATAAATAAATTAAAAAAGTGTAATTTTTTTCATGTTTTATGTGCTTTTTTCAATGTAGTATTTTTTAAGGGTTATTACTTATATATGCATAATAAAAGAAAATATGATTCTTTATTCGTCTTCTTATTATTATTATTCTTGAACAGAGTAGTAATAGGGAAATTATTTAGTCATTAGACAGCTATAGTCTACAGTTAGTTGTCTGGGTGAACTATTGAAGGGAACATGTATCAATTTAAAATACCATTCAGATCATTTCTGTGTGGCCTGTTAATGTCAGGCAAAACAACACTGTTAACTAAAATAATTAAAAATTGCAATAAAATGTTTTTGGAAAAGCCGAAAAAAATCTACTATTGTTACAGTATTTGGCAGGAGTCATACGATAAAATAAAAGCAATTGCCACGACGGGATTGGTGCAGATACAATTCATACAGGGAATTGATGTTTTCAGCATTATTGAACCAAACTCTTGTCTGATCATTGACGATCTGACTGAATCTATTGAACAATGGTCCCAGGAAATGCTACAACTGTTCACTGTTCGCTCTCATCATGAACAAATTTTTATTAATCTGATTCTACCCTATCTCTTTCATCAGAAAAAATTTATGCGAACACTTACTTTGAACTGCACAAAATGTATCATCTGCAGATTTTTTCCTGCTAGCTTGCGCTTAAATCTCAATAAAAAATTCTCCCCAAGTATAACCAAATTTTTCCTCTCAGCATACAATCAGGCAAGTAGTAAGCCCTACTGTTATACCCGATTAGATGTTAATCGAAATAGACCCAAGGATTTTCGTGTAGTCACAGATATTTTCGACAATGGAATTACAGTAAATCTCCCCATGAATACCAAAAAGACCTATTAGTTGCTATCATGACACTGAAGAACCTACATGAAAATAGACATCTGTTTTCAGTTCTAAGCACTTCAAAACCCTCGCTTAGGAAAGCATTACTCAAACCTCGTATTGAAAATGATTTCATTAATCTAATATCAGAACTTTGTTTAAATTTGACCGAGGGCAATGTTCAACTGCCAGAAGTAGTTAAGCAACAGGCAAAGCAACATCATTCCATTGTACGTACATTGGCCTCTAAAAAGTAAGGAAAGAATTTTAAAAAGAAACGACTTCTTCAGGTCGGTGGTAGCTTTTTCACACTTACTGCCAATAATTGCAGGACTTGTAAACAGTTTTATCAAGAGAGAGAATGGCAAAACCCTATAAATTGACTCCAATAAAACTCGCTCTCTCACCCATGGAAAACTTTGAGGGCAATCTAAATAAATTCTTTGACAATAAGAATATTGAGGATAATAAAAAACTGCTTTTAGTTCAAGATTCACTTCCCCGAGTGGATAAAAATAAGCCCTATCGGACGAAGGCCAGTGGTTTTGATCACCATAAAGAATAATCTTCTCGGAATTCTGCTGCTGCTGGAACACAATTAAAGAAGGAGGAATTGAATTCAATTGTATTGAAAATTGGAAATATATTACCACACTCATATCGTGAACAAAGTAAACGACTCCTAACTTATCTCATGGAAAGTGCTCAAGATCATATTTAAGTTGATTGCAATGGGAAAGGGATTATGATTCAGGACAAGAACTATAATCTACTTGATTTAATCTATGATATGGTTACAATTCGTAAAGGACTATTATCATTTGACGCTCATCTATACAACTTTCTAAATACATTAAACTTCCCCAAAAGTTTTATTAGCAATAGACAAATTTTTAAAAAATTAAAGGAATATGTATCATCAACAACAACAACAACACCATTAAAATATGAACATGAAGAAGAAGAAGAAGAAGATTTTAAATCAATCTTGGAAAATACTAGCACACCTAGTGGAAACTTGACAATGGTGGCGAGGAAAAAGTGAAATCGTATCATGTCACCATCACCATCCACAACTAGTATACAAAAGGGTAGTGGGCGTTACACAACGTGTTTACGTTCAAAATGGTTGAAGTTCTTAAAGGTGTTTATGAAAATATTGGTGAGGCGGGGAGTTTTAAGTTCCCCCACCACTCTTTCCAAAGTCATTGGTGCTCACACTAAAAGTGTACAAGACTATCTACAAAATGAATCAAGTTACACTCTGCATAGAAATCATAGGCTTCGTGCTAATCATTATCGAAAAACTAAAGCCTTTTCCCCATTGCATATAATGCAAGCAGATCTCCTGACTAGATGAGATTCAACGACGTCACAATACATCGTACATGTACATTCTACTTGCAATCAGTGTTTATAGTCGTTATGCATATGCAATTCCATTGCGATCAAAGAGAGGCGTTGAAGTTGCTCAGGCCTTTGAAAGTATTCTCGAACAGGATTCGTATAAAAAAACTCAAACGGATCGCGGAAAGGAACTTATTAATCCCCTTGTTTAAGAAGTACAAGCAAAATTTAATACAATGATTTATCATTGTCATGGCCTTATAAAGGCAGCATTAGCCAAACGACTGATACGAACTGTTCTACTTTTGATTTCAAGATATTGTACATTGAAAAATACACCTGTTTTTAATCATGATTTATATAAATTCATTTTGATTTATAATCAACGACCTCATCGATCATTGTCCAACTCAACCCCAACGAAAGTTCATCATTCTGATTATGATACAATTGACACCTCTCTTAAACAATATTCCAATGAATCGATTGTAAAGAAGAAAAATAAATTCAATGTTGGTGATACTTTTCGAATTAATAGAACAACTAATGGTTTTGAAAAGGGGAATTACTTGTGGTCCACATAACTTTTTAAAGTGTTAAAAATCCTAGACACTAAACCCAAAACTTATCGCTTGCGCGATACCAAAGATGAAGAGATTCTCGGCGGCTTTTATGACTATGAACTACAAAAAGTTAAAAATAATAGTGAAATCTATCAAACTGAAAAGATATTAAAGACATGTACTCGCAGGGGTAAGAAACAGTTACTTGTTCGGTGACTAGGATACAACTCTGATTTTGATTCTTGGATTGGTGTTGAAGATATTGACAATGCCCACTGATTTCTATGTAACTTTTATGTCCAATGTTTCCGATCCTCTCTACAAGGACTTGAATAAGAGAAGTGATTTTTGGACGAAACTCTCCCCCGCCATCAAATTTGACGGTGCGTATGAAGTGGCTCTTGTCGAATGTATTCTCAAAAATACCTATGATATCCTGAGAAAGGATCGTGTGTGTGATATGAAGGTTATACCATTCGATTGGACACTCTTTGTCGACTATGAATGGGTTGAGGCACTTAAATCTAGCGACTATTCACACGCCAAATTGAAATATATTGAATATGATGATATGAGAGATTTGTGTCGTACAATCAATAGAAAAATCTCATATCTTAGGAATGGTATATTCCATTTTGATTATTCATTAGAACATGATAGGATTTACATTACCTCACCTGTTTACACAGAAATAATTATTCTCAATGATAATCTGAGAGACGTTCTTGGCTTTAAACAGAATATGATCAATGGGAAAAATGCTGGCACCGTTTACGGGATGGATCAAGTAATTTTCGCTGATTATCCACTTGGTTTTGCCTCGGACTCTTGCATATTTCTCTATGCATCCTTTGTGGAAACATCGAGCGTTGGTAATTCAAATATCCCCTTCCTACGTATTCTTGAACGAAAAACAACTCTTAAACTGGTTCATCACTATTATATAAAGCATCTTCAGTATGTTCCTGTAAACACTTCTTATTTAAAACTCTGTCAGTTAACACTAAGACGTGAATTGGGCGATACTCTAGCAATAACAAAAGGCTTAGCAGTGATTACATGTCATTTTCAACCCATTGTCAGCGACAGCACAATCTCCTAAAATGAACAATAGAAGAATTCCATTTGTCTGTCCCGATATCAATTGCTATGTTGGTGCTTTGAGTCCACGTCAAATAGGCAATGGATTAGACTACTACAAGGGACGTACTACAATGTCTGGCTATGGTCTTGGTAGCTGGTTTGCTAGGCTATTTCGTTCTGCACTACCCCTTGCCAGAAAATATCTTGTACCTGCTGCATCAAACTTTGCTGCCTCCACCCTACAGGACTGGGGGTCAGGCAAGAATTTCAAGGAGAGTGCTAAGGAAATTTTAGATCTTCAGCAAGAGCCGTTGGTGAGTAGCTAAAATCTCGGCAAAATGGGGAGGGATTGAAAAGGATGTGTGCGCGTTATTCACTCATCAGTCTCCACCCAGGCGGAAGGCGAAGGACATCAACAAGAACTTTGAGGAATAAAACAACGAAGAGCAATAAGCAGAAGAAGAAGAAAAATAAAAAGACTGTTAGATCAAAGAAGAATTTCTTATCTTAAGATGACTTATCTCCCCCACAAGGAATCATATCCATCAATTAGTCCCTCATTGAATATATTCAATGCTGAAAATATTTATTTCAGTGTTAAGTACGGCTACTATGAACAATTTCACCCCAACAACCCCTCTCGGAAAATATACACTTTCAAATGTTTTCCAATGAAGACTATTTCATTGATTTGTCATCAAAATTTATTGATTTAAATGTTGTGGTGAAGAAAAAGTCAGATAATATAACTCCAACTGCTGGCGAAGGTCTCTCCTGCGAGAACTGTATTCTACACAATCTGTTCAAACAAATTAATGTATTTATTAATGGTACATTGGTGATCACTAGTAATAATTTATCTAACTATGCAAGCTACATACAATTTATGATGATGACATAAAAGGCATACAAGGAGTTGAGAGGACAATCATTGGGCTATGAATATCGATCAGGCTTTGATACTGACATCGAGTTGAGTACTGCAGTTACCCGGGAGTATCATTTGGTTGGAAAATTAAATCATGAGGTATTCCATATATTCCAATGCCTATTCCCTAGTATTAAGATTGACATAAGGTTACAACTGGCCCTTTCGAATTTCATTTTGAGAAAAACACTCTCTGCAGCACCCGATGCAAATGTCATTATCACATCGGCAATTCTTCATGTTCGAAAACAAAAGGCTGTGAACTCTGTTGTATTGGCAGTGGAAAAGCTAAGAGCTAATGGCAGCAACATTAAACTTCTTGTCCCTAATCCGATCATAGATCAATGTCAAATTGCCACTGGCTCTCGTAGCTATAGCGATTCATCATTTATCAATGGAGAAATCCCATCAAATTTGGCTTTGGCCTTTGTGAAGAGTGGCAGTGCCGTTGGATCCTGGACTGAATCCCCCCATGATTTTAATTTTTTTGGTTTATCTAGCCTTGTGTGCAAAGTGAATGGTATTCCACTGTACACTCTATCATTTGACAAAAAATCCTATAGAACTCTGTACGAGTTGACCATAAGATCCCTAGATCATGACTCTCAACTATTTGAAAATGGAAGAACCGATTCAATGTTTTCAAAAAATCATGGGGTAATTATTTTGGATTTGACGGTGACTCAGGATATGAGCATAGTATGATCAGGGAATGTATTTTTAAAGTCTACATTTGCCGATGCTCTGACTGAGGGTATCACGCTAATATCACTGAGTCATTGTGAAACCCATTGGGAAATCACACCCGACGGCAGTGTTCTACTAGACCTTGCACCATGAACACAAACCAAATAATCAACGTATTTAGTATGGATCCATACATGTTCCAGTACAAGTCCTATTGTGTACCATCGGACTTCATTGAAAAATTCCAAGTGTTAACAATACCCTCATCATTGTTAATAGCAGTCCATCGACTTTGAAGACTGGCCATTGGCTATGCATCTTTCAAAGGGCGAAGAATATTGAATTTTTTGATCCTCTTGGCCTATCGTATAAATTCTACACGCCATACATCAGCAACTTTATTGAAAGCAGTGCCAAAACCATTATTCAAAATCATCGAAGAGTACAGGTTTTAACGACTAAGACATGTGGCTTTCCTGCACTACTCTTTTTCATGTTCAGATGTCGTGGCTATACCTACAAGCAGTTTCTCGACATCTACGTTGACTTACCTCGATTGAACGACTTTCTAGTGGAAAATATACTTACAACCGTATTTAATATTGATTTTAGTGCCCTACGAATAAAATGTTCTAAAAATGTATGTGAAATTTTTTATTAATAAATGATAAAATTTATATACATGATAAAACGACTTTTCTACTCTTTAGATTTCATCTTCTACTAGGCACAGGTATTTGTCGACAACAACTAGTGCAGGTAGATTATCTGAATTCACAGTGTACTGATTCTGATGTACTGCAATGTCAGGGTCACACTTTCTACAATAGAGCGTGACTTCACTCTTGTCATGTCTCTTTTTATAGTCAAAGACACTATTCTCGGTCATTATTTACAATTCACCTACTTCAACTTGTTTATTTGGAGCATTGTCACAAGTGGTGTCCTCAATTATCGACTCACACACCAACACAGCGAAATAGAAATATTAGTGCTTATTATCCAAGCATCCCATAATCCTCACAGCAGTGACTTGGAAACCAAAGTATTTTTTTGTTCTAACAGTTAAATTGTTAACCCGGCTCTTCCTCCAACAACCTTATAAAGACACAACGATACCAATTTCGTAGCAATAAACTAAAGTCACACTTAAGATTCCTTCCAATCATACCTGGGTATCTATTCTTCCCTTCATTACAATTAGCATAATGGCAATTGGAACACAGGCAGACTCTAGTATGAAATTCCAACATTTCTTCAAGACAGAGATTATAGCCTTTATTTTTTACAGCATATCATCTATGCAATTTACACGGGTTGCATCATCTACACTTTTCATCATACTTATCAATCATTTTGCAATCCTCACATGCTGACCGATTGCCTAGTGTGTACATACATAGCGGACACGTATGGAACATTTTTCCATGTGTAGACACTCTCACTGCCACAATGAAACTGAGCTAGCAACAACAAAAAAATTGTCTGGGATAGAGAGAGAGGAGTAAATCATCCTTGAACACCATCTTTCTCATGAGAAAAAAAGTCCTAAATTTCTAAACTAATGTTTAAAAGCATAACCACAATATCATTTTGCCGTGTAATGATCAATATATCAATAAATCGTGTAAATGCATTTGAACCACCACGTAGAAGCTTCATGCGATAGTCTAATGATGGAGAATCAGTTTTAATTATATCGACAAGCATACCCCGGGAAAATATATTTCTTTGAATAGACAGCTCTCGAAAATTATCATCTAGAATCAAACGTTTTTACATAAGTACTAGATTCCTCATGATTCGCTCTTTTTCAAATCTATCCCTTTTTTAGAGTCCTAACACTCTCACAACCAGCTTCAGACTGACCAGAATTTTTTTTTCTACTCTAAAAAATATACACTTGTCTACTATAGAAAGAAAAATACCTTTGATTTAGGAACAATTTTATTGAGCATAGTTACAACAATAATATTCACTGATGAATTTTGTTCTCATCAATATATTTCGATAGCACATCAAATGCTGCCCGAAGTTTATTTATATGGACAATATTCACTTTTCCAGCAAAACATAGTTGTTCCTCCTGCTTAAATTTGCTTAATGATATCACGTATCTAGCATGCATATCGTCCCACTCAAGGCATAGTCCACAACCTCCGATTATCTCCACAGCCAGATTTGGTACTCGATTATCAGTGCTGCTAACAGCTCCATCATTATTCTCCAACAATGTAAATGCAGCACTCATTTTTCTCTACTAATATCCTCTCAAGTAAACTATTCTCTCTGAATTCAATTCTCTTACTAATATGAATTGTAATGAAAACCATTCCTTTTATTCAAATCCCAATCACCAACCAAGTTATCGTATATTGAGCAACCATCGCTGTCTCTGATCGGCTCCTAGAAAATGTCTACGTCAAACGGTACAATCTTGTGCAATTCTTATCAATAACAAAAAACCAGTTTCTTGTATGGTTCATATCTATTACACTTTTGAGCTTCTTGTAGGCGTGAATGTACCCTTTCATGTATCCCTCAAATCTTATACAAGCTTACTACTGTTTGACTCGGCTATTTATTTTAATTTCTGCTCGTTTTGAGTTTCATTTATTTATTAATAGTGATATGTGGTAGTTTTACGCTTGGAAGATCATTTCACTTTATTTTTGCTCATTGTTGGTTTAATGGAGCTCTTCACATTTCTTTGAAAAACTTGTTTTGTGGAAAAAGTTTTTTAAGTTAATCTACTAAAAGCTTCCCTCTTTACACCCTCTCAAGAAGTTTCATTTTTCTTTAAATCCTTTTTACGAGCTCTCTCCAGTCCATTTGGGAACAATCTATCTCTAGTTTGTCTTTAAATGAGTGGGCAGAAGGGACGATCTTTGACAATATGTCATCCTTTATCTGCAAACAAGACCAAGCCATCTCCCACTGTCTCTCATTTTACCCCGAGAATGTGGATAGAACTACATATTTCGTACCGCCTATTGCTTGATGTACAGTCAATGACTCAGTCTTCTTAACATTAATTTTCAAACCTATTCTTGCACCTTGAATTCCCTAAACATTCAAAAGTCATTCATTCTGGTAATATTTTTATCTAGGATACTCAAATCATATGCAATATCTAAGTCTAGGTTGTTATTTTTCTATGTTGTTATTTGAAGCAGCTCACAACAATGAAAATTTTCCCCCTTACGGATCTTATTTTTGCTTTTGGACATCTATTAAGATTATTCACTTTTAAGATCTATCTCTCGTCATGAGCTGTAATTTGTCACTCATTGTTGGGTTCAAGTTTCCAGCATATTTCATTGCAAAATTCTCTTCTTTTTTTGTTGCTTATTATGTTTTATTCATTCACTGATCAACTTTGGCGAAAACATGTAAAAAATAAAATAGGTCAAACCAATGCAAAAGCAATAAGTCTGGTTAGCAAATAGCTTATTTAAGTCAGAAACAGATTTTACTTTCATAAGTTTTATGAAAGTAAGAGGCTCTGGCCTACGTTGTTACATTACATTATTATTATTATTATTGTTATTATTATTTATTATTATTTCACATTCAAAAATAAATAAATTAAACATTCTCGCGCTGAAGAAAACCAATGAGGGTTTGCGCTCTTGCGAAAGTCCACATCACTGCTTACCTATTAACTCAAATGTTGAATTAAACCTCAACTATTTAATTAAATCTATTATAAATAAAACACAAATTAATATAAACCATATATATTTTTTTTTAAAAAGTCGATTTGGCGTAACTATGAAAATGCAAAGTTAGGAATTTTGCATTTTACAATATACGTTCCAGAAAATTCAATTGAATTTCGGAAAGAAGAGAGGATTAAGACTAAAATCTTGAATGAAACTCAACCACATCCTCAACTGTTTTTCAAATTTGCGGAACAATTTTAGATATAGTTCTGCTTTAACTATATTTAATAATTAAATATATCAAACAGTTCGTGGTAACGAACTGTAAGTAAGGAGCGACTCGGCTCAATGGTAACTGAAAGTCTAAAAAACAGAATTTTAATACCAATAGATACATCAAAAGAATTAAATTTTAATTTTGATTTAAAATAAAAAATTTTCATCAAGTTTAATCTTACCCACCAAAAGTTACGTGCCTGGAAAAATTTGGCCTATTTTTGTAAAAAGGGAAAAACACCTCCTAAAAGTTATAGAACCTTAATGAAAATCACATCATCATATTCAGCGGATCATAGAACCCTACTATAGAAGTTTCAAGCTCCTATGTACAAAAATGTGGAATTTTAAATTTTTTGCCAGAAGAAAGATAACGGATGCGTGTTTTTTTTGTTTTTTTTTTCCAGGGGTAATTGTATTGACCCAGTGGTCCTAGAATATCGTAGGAAGGCTCATTGGAACTGAAATTAAAAGTTCTAGTGCCCTTTTTAAGTGACAAAAAAATGGAGAGCAACAAGGCCCCCTCCCACGCTTATTTTTATGCCAAAGTCACCCAATAAAAATTTTGAGATGGCCATTTTGTTCAGAATAGTCGAAAATCTAATATATATGTCTTTTAGGATGACTTAATCCCCGGCAGTTCCCAGGGGAAGGGCTGCAAGTTATGAACTTTGCCCATTGCTTACATATTGTATTGGTTATTGGGAAGTATGCAGACATTTTCAGGGAGGATTTTTCCTGTTGGGGGGGGGGGGCTGGATGAGGGGGTTACTCGGGAGAATCATTCCGTGGAGGATGTCTCTTTGGGGTAAGGGACATTTTTATGAAGAGGGCGCCGGATTTCCAAGCATTATTTAAAAAACAATCAGAAATTAAATTAAAAAAAAACAAGTTTTTTCAACTGAAGGTAAGAAGCACCATTAGCACTTAAAACGAACAGAAATTATTACGTATATGAGGGGGTTCGTCCCCAAGTCAATACCTCGCTCTTTATGCCACAGTTTTTTTTTTAGTGCTTTCAAAAGAGCTATCTATTCTAATTAAACGGCCTTTGTGATTCAGCGGTTTGTGAATTAAACAAAATTTTTACTTTTAACGTAAAGAGCGTGGTATTGACTAAGGGAAAACCCGCTCATATACGAAATAACATATACGTAATAAAAAAAACAAGCGATACGGCTCAATAGTAATCGAAACTTTTAAAAACGGAAGGTTGATGTCAATAAATTTATCAAAAGAATGGACGTATAATGCTGATTCTAAATATATAAATTTTATTAAGTTTAGTATTACCCATCAAAGGCTACGAGTCTGAGAAAATTTACCTGATTTTTTACTGAGGGGGTAACATCCCCTACGAGTGAAAGACTTTCAATGAAAATCACACCGTCAGATTCAGCGAATCAGAAAACCCTATTACATAGGTTTCAAGCTCATATCTGCAAAAATCTGCAACTTTGTATATTTTGCCAGAAGAAAAATATACGAATATAGAAGTTCGGTACGTAAGTTAATTTGTAAATTACGTCAGAACCAAATTTAGAGACAGCCATTTAGCAAAAGAAAAGTAAAAATTTTATGCAAATTTTGTTTACTTATTCAGTGACGATGAGCCAAAATAAAAGCTGCATTAACTAAAAAACGATCAGAAATTAAATTAAAAAAACAAGTTTTTTAAACTGAAAGTAAGGAGTGACATTAAAACTTAAAACGAACAGAAATTATTCCGTATATGAAAGGGGCTGTCCCCTCCTCAACGCCTCGCTCTTTACGCTAAAGTTTGACTTTCTCACAACTCTATTTTTGTTAAACAATAAAAAACTTTTGCGTAAAGAGCGGATCGTTGAAGAGGGGACCGCCCCTTTCAAATACGGAATAATTTCTGTTCGTTTTAAGTTTTAATGTCGCTCCTTACTTACAGTTAAAAAGAAGCTTGTTTTTTAAATATTTAATTTCTGAACGTTTTTCAACTAATGCACTTTCGAATTTGGCTACCCGTACATGAAAAATTAAAACAAAATTTGATTATTAATTTTGTAAATGTCCTCCCCTCCCCCCCCCGTATAAAATTTCCTCTGGGGCACAAAAAAGCTTCATTCACAACATAAATAAGCCAACAAAATAATGTTTCTAAGAACTGAAATCATAAATACGGTACACGAAATTGTTTTTCCTTGCTGTTAAACTGTAATAAACAAAATAGATAATGATAAGCTGTTGCTGTTGATAATAATAATAAACAACTGTTTAAATAATCGCACGTCTATTAAACACTTTCGAAGAATTTCGTTACTGCAAATTTTACAGCCGTTTTCCCAGATCACAAATTAAAAGAAAATGATTAGTTAACAATTTCATTACGCAGCGTAAAGAGCAAGGTATTGAGGAGGGGCTAACCCCCCCCCCCCCTATTTACGTAATAATTTCTGTTCGTTTAAGTTTTGATATTGCTCCTTACTTTCAGTTGAAGAAACCTGTCTTTGTATTTGATTTCTTATCTTTTTTTTAAATAACGCCGGTAAATCCGGCTTTCCCCTCCATGGAAAATTCCTTCCCGTCACGGTAAATCCCTCCATGTAAAATTCTTCCCACATAACCCCCTCCCTCCTCAGGAAAATCCCCCAAGACAATTCTATTCTAACTGAAAATTGCCCACGCAAAATTTCTTGCGGACAATTACGGCTGAAAATTTTTTCTTAGCCCACTTTCATTTGAAGACTTATTTTTCTGATTGTTTACAAAATATTATGCCGAAAATTTCCCTCCGTAGAAAATTCTTCCCAAAAATCCCCCCCGCCCCCTAGTAGAAAGGTGCCGCCGCAGAAAATTCCCCCTTGAGAATTTATCCTGTGGAAAACTACTCATGGAGAATTTCTCCCTTGGAAAATCCCCCCACCCACGGAAAGATAATCTAGACGATGTCAACCCGGGTAAATATTTCCCCGGGACAATTCTCCTGAATATGTCCATGTATAAAGTTGAGTCGGCAAAAAGAAATTAAGACAAATAAAAAGAATTTTGCATACAAATCCTGGCAAATTTCATAGTACAAAATTTTCCTTAGAAAGTTCGCCCCCCCCCCTCGGTAAATTCCCTTCCCACGGAAAATTATCCCCGTAGAAAATCTTTCTTGTAGTAAATTCATCCCTCCCCCCCACACACACAAAATAGTCTGTATACTTCCCAATTAGAAATACTTTACGTAAACAATGGGCGAATTTCATGACTTACAAATCTTTTCCCAGGGGCTGTGGGGGTATGTTATTCTCAAAGACATAGTTACTGGGATTTTCAACTAGGCTGAACAAAATGGCTATCTCAGAATTTTGATCGGATAACTTCTAGGAAAAAAGGTGGGTTGGAGGGGATCCAGTTGCCCTCCAATCCTTTTGGTCACTTAAAAAGGGCACTAGAAATTTTTATTTCCGTTCGAATGAGCCCTTTCTTTATTTTTAGGACTATTGGTTCGGTGCGATCACCCCTGGGAAAAACAAATAAACACGCATCGTGATCTTTCTTCTGGCAAAATGTACAAAATTCCACATTTTTGCAGATGGGAGCTTGAAACTTCTACGTTAGAGTTCTCGGATACGCTGAATCTGATGGCGTGATTTTGATTAAGATTCCTATACTTTCAGGGGGTGTTCCCCCTCTTTTTTGAAATTCAGGCAAATTTTCTCAGGCTCTTAACTTTTGATGGGTAACACTAAACTTAATGATTTGTAGTTGTTGGCTATATATTTGGAATCAACATAATAGGCCGATTCTTTTGATATATCTATTGATATTAAAGTTCCGTTTTCTAGAGTTTTGGTTACTATTGAGCTGCATTGCTCCTTACTTACAGTTCGTTACCCGAACTGTTTGATGACCTCAATGGTCGCCTTTAGTGAAGGTCAAAGCTATGAGTCTGTACTTTGACTTGCTTCTATACTTCTGTAGTTCACATATACTTTGCTTTTAAGCAACCCTGCGTGCTTGACTGCTCTAGCTGAATATTAAAAGCTCATACCAACGCTCATCTCATCAACATTTTGAGTTAACCATTTGATTGAGCATAGTTGAAAAGTCCAATAATTATACCTTTGGGGATGACACGACCCACTCCCCTTAGTCCCCGGGGAAAAGTTCAAGTTATGCAATTGCCCATTGTTTACATATAATAGTAAGTTTGCTATTGGGAAAGTCCCAGGGGGGAGATTTTATACCGAGGGAGAGGAGGGAATTTCCTGGTGCGATTGAAAAATGGTAAAATTAAATTTATACAAAAAGTTTTTTTTTCAACTGAAAGCAAGGAACACGTTAAAACTTTAAATGAACAGAAATTATTCCGTATATGAAGTTTGGCCCTGCCTCAACCCTTGATCTTTGTGCTAATGTTTGATTTTTGTCAGGATTCCTTAAGAATGACTGCTCAAACACAAGGGTCATTTAGTTTGAATGAGAACTATATTTAAAAAACTTCAAGACTTCAGAGTAAAGTGCGATGGTTGAGGCATGGGCAGCCCCCTCATATACGGAATAGTTTCATTTCGTTCTAAATTTAAGTGCTGCTCCTTTTTTTAGCGAAAAAAACTTGTTTTTTTTATTTAATCTTCACAAAAATTACAACTTCCTTAGGGTTTGACGTGTATATGTTTCTACAGCTGTAGTAACAATGGTATAGGTTATTTTAGGCAAAATTAAATGCTAATAAGTAATTTGGTTTTAATATATTTTAGGTCCTTTGGACAAACGAATGGGACTTTCATGGAAAGCACGATCTGCTGGTCCTGAAGATGAAAGTGGAAAATGTGACACCTGTAAACAGGATTGGCTTATGTGTGTTGGCCACTTTGGCCATATTGATCTTGTAAGGCCTGTTTTTCACATTGGTTTTATGAGCCACATTTTGGGTATTCTGAATATGATTTGTAAAGAATGTGCAAGGATTTTGTTTGACAGTATCTATGTGGAAAAGATTCGGTTGAGATTGAGAAAAAAAGAAAGTATGACATTTGTAGAACAAAAAGCATTATTTAAGAAGATGGTAGCTGACGGAAAGAAAATATCTAGATGTCGTCATTGTAGTGCAAATAATGGAGTTCTGAAAAATGTTGCAAGATTTAAGATCACTTATGAACCGTTTAGAAACGCTAAAGAAGATGAGCCGGAGTTTTTAAAATATAAGGAAGAACAAAACGAAGCAATGTCTAAAAATCGATGGCTTGAAGCATTTCAAGGTGAATATGTGAAGTTTATAAACCCTCAAATGTGTCTGAATCTCTTTGAAAAGATTTCAGAAGATGACGCTTCGGTTCTAATGCTTCGTCGAGCGAAGAGTGAAAAATCTTTAAATTATCCTGTAGACCTAATACTTACCCGTTTGCCTGTGGCGCCATCTTGTATTCGGCCTACCGTTCAAAGTGACTTAAAAGATTCTACTAACGAAGATGACATCACTGTAGTGATTAGGAACATTGTTATTGTGAATGAGACCCTATTTGAGGGTCTTAGGAATGGTAGTTTGTCTAGCTCTAAAATGCAAGAGACTTGGGATATATTGCAAATGAAGGTTGCTTTGCTATTTGATGGAGACCCTAGGTACATTCCACAGGATGTGGAGAGACAATCCTACCGAGGTTTTGTGCAAAGATTAAAAGGAAAACAGGGCAGATTCAGGCAAAATTTGGAGGGAAAGCGATGTAATTTCACAGCAAGGAGTGTGATATCCCCGGATCCCAACTTGAAAATTGATCAAGTTGGAGTCCCCAGACTTATTGCGCAGACACTGACATTCCCTGAAAAGGTAACGCCATCAAATATTGAATGGTTGAAGAAGCTGGTGATTAATGGCAACAAGCATCCTGGTGCTAATTCAGTTCTTCCATCTTCCCCAAATGAATTGCGCAAAAATCTGGGATTTTTAGACGAAAATAAGCGAAAGCTATATGCCTCAAAACTTAGAAATGGTGATACTGTTTATCGTCATCTGCATGATGATGATATCGTTTTGTTTAATCGGCAGCCAAGTTTGCACCGCATGAGTATAATGAGTCATAGAGTTAAGGTGCTGGAGGGGCGCACGTTAAGGTTTAATGAGTGTGCATGTACTCCTTACAATGCAGATTTTGACGGTGATGAGATGAATCTCCACTTTCCGCAAACTCAAGAGGCGCGTATTGAAGCCGCTACACTCATGGACATCAAGCAGAATTTAATAACTCCAAGAAACGGTGAAATTCTAGTTGCTCTCACTCAAGATTTTATCACAGGTAATTTTTTATGCTTAATGGGTGGTAACAAGTGTTGTCGGTTTCCTGAATGGGAAAAACTTCTTAAACATCCAAAAATTACTTGAGTAGAACATAAATCAGTGTAAACGGAAACCCTCCATAATTACAGTATATTTGGCTCTTCGTGGAATCGATAAAAAATGTAAAAAATGTGAATTTTTTTCATCCTGAGGGGATTCCAAATGTAGCTTTATTTCTTACTCTTTAACATCAAAAAGTGAATTTGAAGAATAGTAAATCCAAAAATACTTGGACTAGATAGCAAAAAAAGGTAACGATTTTTTTAAAACAAACATACAATTATTTGGTAACATGAAAAACCTCACTATGGCGAACCAAAGAGGTTTTGGGAAGTAATAAGTCACTAGTTGTGGCAACCATGTTAGTAATTGCACATTTTTGGTCAATTTTGAAAATTTTACAAGATAATGATGACGATGATCTTACATATTCTGTAGTTTATAAGAACCGTCTTTGAAGTTTTAAGTTAAAAAAAAATTCTATTTTTTATCCAAATTGATCTGAGATAAAGATTTGCTTTTCCTTGGCCTTAAATTATTATTTTTTTTTTTTTTTTAGCCTAGTAAACTAAAAACTAGGATGTATAGCAAAAGTACGATTTAGACAGTAAAAAGACTGAAATTAATTGCCAACAGGTAAAACAAAACCAAAAATACTTAAACTAGTGAAAATTACTAGCTAAGGCAATGATGTTAGTAACTGGACATTTTTGGCAAATATCATACACTTTTTGTTATTTATAAGATAAACATAGGGAATTAAATGGTTTTGAAGCTAAAGCTACAAGTAGTTGGAGCTAAATGCTAAAGGAGCATATTTTGATTTTTTTTTTTTTTTTTTTTTTTTTTTAGTTTTGCAAGATAGAGAAGGAAAGATTTGTCCAATTGTTTTATTCTTTTTTATTATGAAACGTTATTATTTACTCTGAAGGGATTTCGAGTTTACCTTTCGAGTTTACCATTTGTCGATTTTACCATTTTTTCGAGTTTACCATTTGTCTAATGGCCAAAAAAATCGCTAAAAAGACATTACCATACTTAAACAAGCAGTAAATCTTTGGGCATGATATTTTTTACAAAAGTTAGGCCTTATTCATATTTGTTTGTAAATAAAATTCTTATTTATAAAATAAAAATATAGAATAATCTATTACCATTAGTCAAGTACGAGTTTCTTTTTTCTTTCAGGAGTTTGTTCTATGTTAAAAGTTGTTGTCAGTCAGCTATTAAGGATTTTTGACCCCCCCCCCCCTCCACCTAGCCCTCCTCTTCCTGAGCTAGATTGTGAAACATGACCCAGGCTACCAGCTTCAGACCCTTTTGAGAATAAAACGACTGGTGAACGCTTGTAGGCTACAAGTGTGACTGTTTCGCGCATTCGGTATTTATCTGTTTTACCGCCTATGCTAAGTTCTTCATCTAAGTAGAACCTGTTTCGCTGACTAATCCTAATAAAATCAAACTTCATGATGAAGTTTATTGGTCATTATTCTTAATACTTCTTGGAGTGCCTTTTGAACCGAGTTTTTCATTTGTGTGCAAATATGTCTATTCATGTATATTTTCAAAATTATGTAGCTTTTCTCACCAATGGGCTACAGTTTATAGTTGTTATTTAACAGCCATTCCTCCAAAATAATGTTTGGCAAGGTTTTCAAACTTGCTCAAAACTGCTTGTGTTAAAACTTCAATTTTGCTATTCCTTTTTAGGTGCCTATCTCCTTAGTAGAAAAGATTGTTTCCTTGACAAAAACAAAGCACAGCAGCTAATGGCTCAAATTCTGGTTCATGAAGATGCGAGTTTAAAGGTAAGTTAGAGGGTTGATTCAGTTAAGTTGGGGTTTATTCACAGAGTGAAAAGTCGTCTTCAATGGCGCTAATCCGCGATCATCTTTGATCATCTGAAACATTCAGTGGAGTCAATTTACAAATATTTAGGTCAGGGGGCAAATTTTAGCGTTCAAATCCAAGGAGGAAGGTAAATTTGTTGTTTATTTCAGTGTAAACACAAAAAAGGGGCATTTTTCTATGACAATTGCCCTCTCAAATGGTATTTCGTTCAGCCATCTTTTCAGAACAAAAAATTTAGAGGTACACCCCCTCCTGTCCCCAATTGACGTCAACGGAATCATTCCTATCCAAGGGAAATCTGAATCATCTCAGGCTTCTCAAAGTCATTTTGCTCACATTTGGACTTAATCTATGCGGTCTTTCGGTTCCCTCTATGAATGAAATGGTGTAATCTTTTGTAGATGGCTGTAGTTTGAAAATTATTATTTCTTAAACAGTTCGAAATATTTCATCTTTTATATCCTACGGATTTATCAACATTTTTTTTAGTAGTAACTGTGACAGAACTATATTGATGATTCGCCGCTACTTTCGGCAAGACGTTTGGTCTTAGCTCATAATATGACTTGTCGACTTGCACCGCCAGTTTTCAATTACAAACAATTGTATTGAAAGTAAGAATGTTACGGTTTTCTTATTAAGCGTATCCTAATAATCTCGCACTATTTAAAAGAAATAATTGTGCTGTTTCAGAAACAGAGTCTTTCTCTGGTAACAGCTGGTGATAATATTGAGTTTAATTGTATTCTAATTTCTCTCAGCAAAGTCCAATTAAATTGGTTCAGTGTGAATAGTATGTGAGTATTTAGATAAATGTATGATTATGATATGTGATATATAAATAAATGAATAAGTAATAAGTTAAGCATATGGTTATTAGAACAAATTTTTTCATGTCAACACTACTGTTATCAGGGCCGTATCCAGGATTTTTGCTCAGGAGGGGGAAGAGCCAAAAAAACTTTACAAAACACAACAAAAACATATTTACATATGTTTTCGCTACTTTTGTACGAGTTGGACAAACAGTTTCGGGTATGGGTTCAAACCGGGTACCCCCCCCCCCCCTGAACAGGGGCTTGGTTGTTATGATAACAATAACGAAATTCTTGGTGACAACGATATCATGCTTTATAGTAGGATATGTCACACTTCTTTAGATGAAACTAATGAGATCAACTTGAGACGAAGTTAATGTATCTTTCAATATTCATTAGTTCTTGTTTTAGGGAAAGTCAAAAGTTCGTTGGGATGATGCTTTGCAATAACCAGGTAACATAACTTTTATCTTCACCTATCGCAGAGCTAAGAACCAAAAGAATTTGAAAAATATAGGCCATAAAATGAACTTACTTTCCTTTTCTTGCAGCTCTCCATGGGAACAGTTTGACCTAGTTTAGGTTTTTAAGAAACTAAATCATAAAATTGTCTTTATTTTCATTCTCTTTTTCGCAAAACATCTTAGATATGCATCTTTTATGTTTTTGGTGTTTTATGTTTACGTTTTATGCATCCTTTATCTTTTATGTTTTAGATAAGCATCCTTTATCTTACATGTGGATCCTTTATGTTTTAGGTTTCCTATATTGAATTGGCAATTGTGATCCTGAAAACTAAACAACAGAAAAGACTTATTTGGCAGAAGTTTGCTGCTTGAGCTGGTTGTCTTTTTAACGGATGTGACCTCTGAGCACATTCCTAATTTATTCAAATTAGGTGGACCCTATGTAAATCAATCCCCGTCTAACTCAACTCCCGTGCAATTCCATCCTCAATTAACTGAATCCTATGTAACTCAACCCCCTTCGACCCAACCCAAGTTCTATTCAACCCCTGAGACTGGTTAGGTTGACTGGGATTGAGTTGAATAAATTAAGTTGGGCGGGGTTGAGTTACACGCATACCAATCTAAGAAGATATAACAACCATTGAATAAGATCGGAAATTTTGTACGATTTTTCTTTCCCTTAACTGTTTTAGGTATTAACTAAAAAAAAACAAGTTTTTTAACTGAAAGTAAGGAGCGACATTAAAACTTAAAATGAACAGAAATTATTCCGTATATGTAAGAGGATGTATCCTCCTCAACGCCTCGCTCTTTACGCTAATGATTTTTATTGTTTTAAAAAATAAAGTTGTGAGACAGAGTCAAACGTTAGCGTAAAGAGCGAGGCGTTAAGGAGGAGGCAGCCCCTTTCATATACGGAATAATTTCTGTTCGTTTTAAGTTTTAATGTCGCTCCTTACTTTCAGTTAAAAAAACTTGTTTTTTTTAGTCAATTTCTGAACGCTTTTGAAATAATGCAGCTTTGATTTTGGCTCACCGTACATGAATACTTAAAACAAAATTCGCATATTAATTTTCCTTTTTTTGGCTAATTGGTTTTCGTGAAATTTTGTTCTGACGTAGCTTACAAATTAACTTAAGTAACAAATTTCTGTATTTGCTTTATTTTAGTGCGTATACCAGGGAATTCGCCCCTAAGACAACACTTTACATTTTATCCTACAGTACAAAACACAAGCTTCAGACTTCACGAGGGAGGCTAAATAACCTACTTCGCTAGTTCTGGAGCGATAAAAAAACTTTAGCGTATAGAGCAAACCACTGAATAGGGGGTGAACCCCCTCATTCATGTAATAACTTATGTTTTTTTTAAGCTTTAATGTTGCTTTTTACTTTCAATTGAAAAAAACTTGTTTTTTTTTATTTAATTTCTGATCGTTTTTTAAATAATGCTGGGAAATCCGGCGCTCGCTTCATGGAAATGGCCCTTCCCCCAAGGACATATCCTCCATGGAAATATCATCCCCCGGGTCCTCTAAACTGACCCTGAAACAAGACTAGAAGAAAATCCCTCCTCAAACCACCTGTGCATTTCCCAATAACCAATACTATATGTTAACAATGGGCAAAGTTGGTAACTTGCAGCCCTTCCCCCGGGAACAGTGGGGATTAAGTCATCCTCAAAGACATATTATTAAGATTTTCGACTATGCTGAACAAAATGGCTGTCGCAAAATTTTGATTGGGTGACTTTGGGAAAAAAATGAGCTTTGGAGGGGGCGTATTTGCCCTCCAATTTTTTGGTCACTGAAAAAGGGCACTAGAACTTTTAGTTTCCATTTGAATGAGCCCTCTCACGATATCCTAGGACTACTGGATTGACACGATCACTTCTGGGAGAAAAATAGAGAAAAAAAAGAAAGAAACACGAATCCTTGATCTTTCATCCGGCAAAAAATACAAAATTCCACATTTTTGCTAGTATAATCTTGAAACCTCTATAGTATGGCTATATGACATGCTGAGTCTGATAGTGGGATTATTAATATGGTTCTTTAACTTTTAGGGGCTGTCTCCCCTTTTTTTCAAAAATAAGGCAAATTTTCTCAGGCGCGTAACTTTTGATGGGTAAGATTAAATTCATGAAACTTTTATATTTGAAATCAGCTTAAAAATCTGATTCTTTTGATGCATCTATTGGTATCAAAATTCCGTTTTTTAGAGTTTCAGTTACTATTGAGCCGGCTCACTCCTTACCTACAGTTCGTTACCACGAACTGTTTGATTCGTAAACGAAAAAAATCTTGAGATATCTTACGTTTTTTACACTGCCCTTACCTTTTGACAATATTTCCTTATCGTAAATTAGCAATTGTGGATATAACTGCTATATTTTAAGACATTTATTTGGCACATTCTTAATACGTTCAACTAATGTGCAGGAGGCTGTGCCGACTATTGTTGTTCGGGTGGGCGGGGGGAGACTAAAAAAAAAATCAATAATTTATTTATCTGTATTTTGTTATGATTTTACAAGTTGGGCAAAATCTTGCGGGGGCGCTCAAACCTTCAATGTCTAAAGTCATCACAATCATCAGAAGCAAACTTTTCAAAAATTAAAACACAGAATGGAGATGAGAATTCAAGGTCTAATCAGGCGTAAAAATATTTTTGTGAAAAAATAGAACAACGTGTATGTACAGATCGGCGTTCTGTGGTTCAGTAACGCGATGAGGGAAATTGAGAAGAAATTCCTCAGAGGTTTTCCAAATTTCAGTATTTCCAGTATTGTAAACTTTCAAAATTTCCAACGTGTCGTATTTTTAGTTTGAGATGCCAGTGCCAGCAATTTTGAAGCCAGCAAAGCTATGGACCGGTAAACAGATTATCTCATTTATTTTCAAACATTATCAAAATGAAGGCGTTGAAGGTGGCGAAGTGAAGATCAACCTTCGCGCACCAGGAAAACTGTATGAAAGAGACAAACGTCTTCTTGAAATGGATCCTTCTGATAGTTACTTGATCATCAGGAACTCGGACATTATTTCAGGTAATATTCACAAACATACTTGCACCCAGGGGGGGGGGCTTCTTTCTGAAAAAAAGAAACAAATTGTGGCCTTAAAATGTGTTTCTTTTTTATTTTAGACCCCTCTTTAAAGCCTCAGGGAAAACACACTAATCCCTTTATTATGGTGAGCCTGTGTGCACTTCTATTTGTTACTGTTCATTGCTCAAATCCAATGCACTGTCATTTTGCTAATTATGTTTTGAAACTTAGGGTCTTTAAAAGTTGAGGGAAACATACCGGGCGTTTTCAAGAGGATAGTTTAAGGATAAGTAGGATAGTTTTAAGAGTATAGTTTAATTATCCAGAAGATAGTTAAGGATGTTTAAGGATAGTTTTAACTATCAAGAGGATAGTCAAGAATGTTTAAGTACAGTATTAACTATCAAGTGGATAGTTAAGGATGTTTAAGGATAGTTTTAACTATCAAGAGGATAGGTAAGGATGATTAAGGATAGTTTTAGCTTTAGGGTATGGCGGAAGCAAGGCTAATATGGTTCGGACATGTTGTGAGGATAAAGGATCGCAAACCACTAAAAATTGTTGTTTATGGGACCAAATTAAAGCCCGACTTTCTCAAATGGATAGGAATAGGAAGGGAAAATTTCACGGGACGGAGTATAGAAGGAAGTCGTGAATGAACTAACGTGTAGAAGAAGGGTACGCAGTGGTGTCGGCATCAGTCAGCTTTGTGCCGTGATGAGCTGCTACTAGTAAATAATATAAATAAAAACGAGGTAAAACTTAGAAGCATTTGTTAATAAGTAAAAGCTTTAATCAAGAAAGTGAATAATTTACTACCCTAATTAGAATTTCTGTCTATTTTATATTTCTATATTTTAGTGTATTTATTAAAAAGCAGTAAAGTCTAAGGAATTAGCTTTTAGTAGTTGTAGCAGTGGTGCTAATAGTTATATGATAATATGTTGTAAGACTATGGTCATTCTTTTCCCGCATATGTTGTAGGACTATGATCATTCTTTTCCCGCAGTGTTAATGGGAAACTCAAATATCTTCAACCAGGATTAGGAAATTTAAATTAGTTTACCATAATGGAATAAGACATTATGTGCATCCTGGTTGTCAAAAGGACAGATCTGCAATATCTCAGGAATGGCTAAGTTGAAAGTTTCTGTACTGCCTAAATAAAAATGTTATGGTTTCAATGTTTTATTTATTTAATTTTATCTGGCCACTTCGCATAGAAGGAGTTGTTGTAGAAACTTTGAAAGGGGGTCATTTAATTGGAAATTGAAAGTTGTTGTGCCATTTTTAAGAGAAGATGGTGATTATAGGGTAACAAGCCTCCTTACCCTTTTTAGCTGTCCTCCTCCCAAAGATATCAGATCAAAATTTAGAATTAATTTTCTGTTTAAATAGTCGAAATGTCTAATAACTAGGCCTCTAGGGATGACATGACCCCCCACAGCCCTTGGGGCAAGGGTTGTAGGTTATGCAAGTTGCCCATTTGTTTACATATAGGTTTTGTTACTGGTAAAAGGGGCTAATTTGATCCTGTAACACCAAAAAGAGCAATGGTGTTAACTTTTAAGGAATGTCGAGGGGGATGCTGAACTAAATCCAAGCACACTGTGTAGATGAAAGTTGTCTAAAGGGCGTATCAGCAATATCTCAGGGAAGGCTTAGGGTATTAAGTTATAATTTTCAGGGAATGCTGAGGGGGCTGTTGAAGTAAATCAGAGGGCACTATGTGCATCCTGTTTGGCAAAAGCACGTTTCTGCAAAATTCCAGGAATGACTCGGGGTATTAAGTTGAGATTTATAGGGAAAGTTGAGGGTGTTGTTGAATTAAACCAAAAGACATTATGTGCATCCCGGTTGTCAAAAGGGGCGGAACTTCCATATTTCAAGAATGGCAAAGTTAGAACTTTCAGGGAAGGGGGCTGTTTAGCTAAATCAAAAGACACGATATGCATCCAGGTTGTTAAAAGGCCATGTCCGCAATATCTCAGGCGAGGCTAAGGATATTAAAGTAGGATTTTTCATTATAAAAATAATTTATTTATAACCCACATCATAACAAGTTATGGCACTTGTGGAGTAACACAAGGAAAGAAAAAAAGAAAATGAAATACACTACAAATAAAATAAACTACAAAAAAAAAACACACTACAATGAGATTAACTGAACAGACGGACCAAAGGATGATGAGGCGATAAGCGATAAAAAGCTGATTCCGAAAACCTTCCATGCAGCACAGCCAACTTTACAGTTATATCAGGGATATCAAACTTACGAATTATCTTACCATTACTATGCCAGGGGGGGAGATAAAGTAAACATTTATAAAATATGAAATAAAAAGTCCGGATCTGCTTAACATCATTTTTCTTTAAAATGGGATAAAGACCAGAAAGATAAAGGAATGAATGATCACAGAATGTAGCATATAGCCTTCCCAGTGCACGTCTATTGTACTTCCCCCGATTGACAACAATCTTAGAATAGCCCGTTTGAATTTTCTTTTGAACATCACGAACAGTGCACTGACGTAGGCTAGAAATTGAATTAGTAACAGTAATACCCAACCACCGAAAGGCGGAAACAGAGGGTAAATCGCGACAAACTAAGGGAACATTAGAGGAAGTCGGACCATTAAAAACTAGAAATTCACATTTCTCAACATTAAGAGAAAGACCAATTTTATAAAATAGACGTGAAACTTTTGAAACCATAAACGAGAGACCTTGCTTATTTTTACACAAAAGTAAAAGATCATCTGCTAAGGCAAGATAAGAAACATCTGAGAGTCCAATAAGATAATTTGATCTAATTTCATCTAAAATACCAGAAATGCACATTTTGAATATACTAGGTGATAAAACCCCTCCCTGTTTGACACCCCGACATAAACGGACAAACGGAGGTCCAGATTTATTAATTCGGAGGAAAGAATTCTCATACCAGAAACGAAGAAGAAAAATGACTGAAAGATTTACACCATTATTAAAAAAGGAAAAAAAAGCTTGACTGTGGACTACACCATCAAAAGCTTTAGAAAGGTCCAAAGTACTTATATAAAGCAGCAAGCCTTCAGCCAGACTATTCATAAGGGCAGGAGAAAGAACGCAGTGTGCATGTTGACAGCCAATACCAGATTGAAACCCGAATTGAGTCGATCCGAAATTTATGTTTTCATTTAAATGAGGAATTAAAATATATTCAAGGATTTTACTCAAGTTAAACGTAGTGGCTATAGGGCGATAAGATGAAAAATGAGAAGGGAGTTTTCCCAGCTTTAAAATTGAGGTGACATTTCCACAAAGAAAGCTATCCGGAACCAGTGAAGATGTTAAACACATTTGGAACAACAACTGCAAATGAAATAAAAGAACAATACACTTTGGATTTAGATTATTTACACTAATACCATCAATATCAGCGGATGAAGATTTCAGTTGCTTAATTGCATTTTCAACAGCAGTTATTGATATTGGAATAATATGGATTAGATGAAGCGAAGGTGGAAGAATTTTCGAAAGCAACCGAGAATAATGTGACTGCATGAAAAAATTAATTTTGGAAAAAATTACCGAATAGTAAACATACCAATGTGAACTAGAAATCGAATCACTATTATAAATATCATTTTTATCCAGCTTCTCAGAATTGATCAATTCTAGACCAATTCTTTTTAGAGGCTGGAAATTCCATACCCTTATAACGAATGGATTTAAGGTACGTTTTATAATCATTCTTTGTTTTCTGCTTTATATCCGCAACAGACCCCATCGTAGGTCTACCACAATCAACCCAAATTCGAAGCCAAAGTTTTGCCTTATTTTTGCAATTCTTTAATTCAGGATTAGCAGCCCATATAGATTTCCACGTTTTTATACGAATACGTTCTTTGGGAACCGCAATTTTTTCAGCTTCTTTCATACATCTAATTATATCATCATAGTATCTATCAAGATCACGCTTACTACCCTTTACTTGACATTGCAGTAGATGGTAAGGCACACTTATACAACTAAGAAATTTATATAAAGACAAAAACAGCAATATTGGCTCTTTTCCAATTACTACTTTTAAACCATTTAGAATTCCCAATAGGGGCAACATTGCAAAGGTTACGTTTCAGTTTAGCAGTAAATGAAAGCGATAGATGGTCTAAGTCATGAGTCTCAATATCAACATGAATCATCGAGTATTCTAGCTGTGACGAACTGAGTATATGATCAATATTAGAAACACTACCAGATTGGTGGATGCAGGAGTAGAGTAAATCTTTCTTCAGAATCACGTAAGGGGACATGCACTCTAATATTTCTTGAATTCGATAAATTTGTTTATCCAAATCTGTAATAAAGTCACCAAGAACTATAAAATCAAGTTTAATTTCTTTGACACGATTCCTCACGGAATTTAAAGACTTGCATGCAATAGCAAATCTATTTATGGAATCCACTGTATTTTTTTTATATGGAACATAAACATTATTATTATAGTCTCATTAACATTATTATAAACATTATTATAGTCTCATTATTTGCGTCATGGGATTCACATTGGCTACGAACATTTCCGGCTTACTGATTATAAGTTTTTACCGCGAATGTGCTACAAATGCGGGTCGCTAGAGCATATATCGTCGGGCTGCTCTAGCGTGAAACGTTGTCTCAAGTGCCTTTGTAGTGGACACTCTCATTCTAGGAACAACCCTTGCCAGAATGAACCTTGTTGCTTCCATTGTGGATCTCATGAGCATACTGGATTTAGCTTTCGCTGTAAACAGTTAACCGAAAAAGTTGCAAAGAATAAAAAATGATTAGTGCAAAGATTATATCTCTGAATCTGAATGGTTTTGGTGATAATCAACATGTATTACAGTCTATACTGCGCGATCTGGATATTTTGTGTCTGCAAGAGCATCATCTTCTGGACCACTCTACTAGTCTTCTGTCGAGCCTGTCGCAGCAGTTTAAGTGTTCTATATCTCCAGCTACACCTACAGCTGGACGCCCATCAGGAGGCGTTTGCATTTTTATTCGAGAGAATATTCCAGTTTCAGTGTTTGCCGTTAATCATTATTTTGTTGCTGTTCGAATCCCAGGGATTATTGTTTTTTCGTTCTATTTACCAACAAAATATCATACTATTTATTCGAATTTCGATTTCAATTTTGCATGTTTAGAATTCCCTCGAGTTGTGGCGAAAGTTCCATTAGATCCCCAGTGGTTTACTTGAGGGGATTTTAAGTGCAACCTAGATATTTCTCATGTCCGCTCCTCCCCTCTGTTATCTTTGTTTTCGGTTTTAACTATAGTTTCAAAAGATGCGGATTTTACGTATGTCTATAATTCTGGTTCTTGCTCTAATCTAGACCATGTGCTGGTTTCAAATGCAGCGTTATTACCACAGCCTGTTCATGTTGGGTTGGATATGCCTATTAGTGACCATTTTTACCTTTCTTTTCATTTAAATATTCAAATTCCATCTTATAAAATTATCCATCGTTCTAGCCAAATTGCAAATAAAATGATCTGGGATCGGGAAAAAATGTGCAAATATCATGAAGAATCAGATATACTTTTAGCTAAAATAATTGTAAATTATTCTAAGGATGTTGATCAAATTGATATTGATCTATTTTACCTTGAAATTGTTCATAGTTTAAAAGTTGGGGCTAATAGAGCATTTAGGACTGATTCTTTCCGTCGTGGATCTCCTGTTTTAGATTGGAACCTTAACCTGATTTTAAAGCAAAGCCAAATGAATGCATCTCAAGCTTGTTACCTTTGGAATTACGCGGGAAAATCACGATCTGGACCATTTTATGATGTTGTGAAATTAACTAAACGCGTTTTTCGGGCTGAGTTGCGTTTGCATAATGAAATTATAAAAGATGAAATTGGTTCAAGGATTACTAGTGATAAGAATGAGCTATGGAGTTTGGTTAATTCTAGACGTCGTAATAATAATTATTCACCAGATTCTAATAGTTCTCTGAAACTAGATGATTGGATAACTCATTATAATCAAGTTTCTTCATCCGGTGATGCGGCAGTTGAATCACGGCTTGACTCTTTATTATCGGAAGAAATTTCAAAGCCCCGCCCAAATAGTAAAATATCTGTTTCTGTTGATGATGTAACGGTAGCAATTAAAGCTCTAAAAAGTAAGCATTCTTTTGATCATGATGGTATACATTCAAACCATATAAAATGGGCATCCCCCAAAGCAATCTTTCTCCTCGCTACTCTTTTTACTACTATTCATTCTTCTGGAGTTCTTCCAACTAGCTTTTCTCCTGCTACCATTTCACCCCTTTCAAAAAAAGGAGGGAATACGAATCGATGTTCTGATTACAGGCCGATTACTGTTTCGTGCCAGATTAGCAAAGTTTTTGAGTTAGTTTTATTAAAGTATTTGGAGTCTTGTAACCAAGGCCTGAATCAAATTGGGTTCCGTAAGGGTCTAAGCATGGATGTTGCTCATACCCTCCTTTCAAGAATAATATCCTTTTGTAAGCAATGGGATAGAGTTTATACACTTGCGTTAGATTTTGCGGCGACGTATGATTCAATTATCCATTCTTGGGCTATGACTGCGCTTCTGAAGAATTATACCCAACTTCCAGTAGTTTTGATTTTAAAAAAGTGGTATGGCTCCTCTCTTATTCGTATTAAGTGGAAGAATCAGTTTAGTGATCATAATGTTAAGTTATGTAGGGGGCTGAGACGAGGAAGCAGTATTTCTCCTTTGATTTTCAATATTAATGTTTCGGGGCTATTTGATCAAATTCAGTTGACTTTTATTTATGGTAAAGGTTATGTTCTGTCGTGGATTGCTTACGCAGATGATTTACTCCTTTTGAGTCGATCACTTCAGTCACTTCAACAAAATGTAGATTTTTTAGCAAAGGTTTTTAGTGAGCATGGACTTCGTTTTCACCCTGAAAAGTGTCAGTTTTTAATTCTTGTTCCTAAGGCTAATGATCTCGTTAATTCAGAAATTTCTGTCCGTATTTATGATAGTATGTTAAAACCTTTGGAATCTTTTTTATATCTTGGTGGGCCTTATGGACCAACTTTAGCTCTATGCCGTGCTTCTAT
Source organism: Artemia sp. Qi Xiang Cuo (assembly GCF_049724085.1). Taxonomy (NCBI): domain Eukaryota; kingdom Metazoa; phylum Arthropoda; class Branchiopoda; order Anostraca; family Artemiidae; genus Artemia; species Artemia sp. Qi Xiang Cuo. Next base: position 17,926,637 of record NC_142810.1, on the reverse strand, counting down.
TTCTAAAGCAGTTAAAAGTAGAATAGCGTCTAGTTTCGGGGCAGTAATTTGTCTTCGCTATCTTCTTTCTCGGAAATCACTGGCTCGGGTATATAATACAGTCGCTTTGCCTCAAATTTTAGTTTTTTCATAGCTTCTCCCGTTTTTTAGAATTAGTAATATTGCGCATGTAAAATCCACATTTTTTAATTTTGCTAAGTTCCTTTGCCGCTTTTCTAAATCTAAATCAAATACTTTTTTACTGAATGCATATAAAATAAAAAACCCTGTTGATGTTTTGGAGAAAAAGCAAAAGAATTTTTTATCCAAATTAAATGTTTTTTCTCATAATTTATATAGAGCTGCGCACGAAGCTTAATTTATTTTATTTTATTTAATTTTTGAATGAAGTGTTAATTTGTGAACTGTTAATTTATTATCTATTGAATGAAGTGTTAATTTGTGTGGTAATTTTGATTGAAGGCCTTTGCGTATTTGTTGTTATATAGTTTAAAATAATTTTATGGCCTGTTGATTAGCGGTTATTATTTTTATTTATTTTTTTTTACTCTTCGTATTCGGAGGAAATAAAAAGTTTGAATTGAATTAGCAAACACAGTACTGTTTACTCTCACAGCAAGAATGTGTTTATTCGAATAAAAAAGGGATGGGTTCGAAAGATCAATACTTTTTTTTAAAATACAGGCCAGACCTCCAGAAGGGCGATCACGCGTGGGAACTGCATCAGAAGTAAAAACCGAATGAATAGAGCTTCGATGAAGGAAATTTCTGCTAGAGTAAGTTAACAAGGTTTCTTGCAGGCAGATAACGTCAAAATTCTCGTTTAGGGATATGTTGGACTAAAACAAAACACACTACTTTGATCCAAGTGGTCAAAATCACGTGTCTGAAATCTTTAAGAAACATCTGAGGGTATACAGTTAAAACCTCCTGGGAATGTTGATAGGGATGTTGAATTAAATCAAGACATTTTGCTCATCCAGTATGTCGAAAAGGCATATGTGCAAATTCTCAAAATAGCTAAGGGTATTAAATTGAGAATTTCTTGAAATTTTGAGGGGAATGTAGAACTAAATCAGAAAACTATGTGCACTCTACTTGCTGACGAAGACACTACTTGCTAAAAGGGTGTATCTGCAAAGTCTCAGGAATGGCTTAGGAATGACAAGTTTATGTTGAATACAATCAAAAGCAACGCTCAGATCACATTTTGCCACAAAAGAATTTAAATTAGAATATGATTTTTTTTATTCTGAACCAGAAAACCGAAATAAAACTGAAAATGTTCGTATTATAACTTTGGCAAACGAAAGGGCACAGAAATTAATCTAAAAAAAATCAAAGAAAAGTAAAGAGGCATTTTAAAACGTAAGCCAAGGATAAATAAATTTCTATGATAATTCAATCTAAATAACTTGTAATTGCTATTAACGAAGTAATAAAGGTCAAAACGATCAGATATTAAAATAAATAATCATATTAGCTGTAAAGATAACAGATGCTAATATAGACAAATAGATAAATTCTAAAATTAGCATAAATTATAATGAATAGTCAAATCGCTCTTAAGGAAAACCAACACTGTTAAAATCGGGAGTGGGTTTACTACCCCCCCCCCGCCCTTGAATTGAAAATCAAATATTTTGCAGTAGGTATCAAGACATGGCTAATTGTAGAATGAAAAGCCAAGACAGAGATAGTCTGAGTAATTGAGAGGCAAATATTTAAATGGCTGCACGGATAAATGGCAGGAGTAAGTATGACTCTCTTATTGGAAAAATACTAGTTTGTTAGTTTTTTGGAAATACACGCCTGCCTAGAGTCTCAGGCAGGTTGACCAAGAATTTAAAATTGACATAGGACCGTTAGATTTCCTGGAATGAGAGGCAGACAAGGCACGCCCGCCTATGGTCTTAAGAAGGTTGACCTAGAATTTAGAATTGACACAGGACCATTAATTTGCATGAAATAACTGGCAAACAATCGTTTAAAGCCATATTTATATTCCATATTGTACCTATTCATTGCCTAAGCTCAGCCCTGCATTCTGAGAAAATTCCAATTTTTCACAAATGTTTTAAATTTTTGGGTCACTTGCCCGAGACTCTGGGCGGGTGAGTACGCCCGAATATTGTCCCAAATTCATTGCTCAACCTTCTAAAGGTTTTTGCGTCATTTGTAATTTACTGAAAACTAAATATATTAAAACAAATTCTTCTATAACTCTAACATTGAAAATTCAAAATTTTACGACCATAATTATAATTATTTGACACAACCGTCTTACATAGTCCTAGATATTGACGGTGTTTCTTGCACATCGTTTAAAACTTTACAAAGGGTTGGAAACGCTATCCTAAGTCCTTGGCAGTTTTCAAAATGCGAAAACAATATCATCTTCAACTTCATTATTGTTTCAGCAATTGATTATCCCCGCAATTACTTTCAATTATAGTTTGCGTATTATATTCTTCACCGAAATTGCCATTTGCAATGGGGGCAGTTAATAGCTGTTCAACAGGCATATGACTACTTTCCAAATTTGACAAAAACCAACCATGCTATCCATAACAAGACTCAAAGACATTTGCTTCACGATTAATAAACCCTGATTAGGTCATTTAATGGCCTAATTCTCAAGGTGACTGAGTTTCTCACCATTTTGGCTAGTAGGTGGCCCCCGTTTAATAAATACTGATGGGGTCATTTAATGGTCTAATTTCGGTAAATTTCTAGGTGGCGCAATAATTTAGCTAGAAGGAAAGTGAAAACAGCATTTAATGCATTTTCTTATGCTCTTTCATAATTCAATTATCGCTTCTGGGGCTAATTGCATCTTGAGCGCTTAAAGGGGCCCCGAGGGTATTTTATATAAATTATGAAACAGTATGAAAAAAAGCATCAAATGTTGTTTTCACTTTCATCTTAGCTAAATTATTATGGCCCACTGCAAATTAACCATGAAATCCCCCCCCCCCACATCCCTAATGTGCAAATATATACCTTGAGCTGGAAATATATCCTGAATTGTCGACGGCAAAGTTTCGAATCGTTAAATTCAGCGCTATTTTTGTCGACCGCATTCGAAAAATTGAAACGATATGAAAACGGTTTGAATTGAAAATCTAGTATTTTGCAGGTTAGGTTAGATTATAACTTCTTTGTGTGGTTATAAAAACGAAAAACCTTTGGGGTTCCATTAAGGGCTCAAGATGCAATTAGCCTCAGAAGTGATTATTGAATTAGGAAAGAGCATAAGAAAATGCATCAAATGATGTTTTTACTTTCATCCTAGCTAAATTATTGCTCCACCTAGAAATTTACCCTAATTTTTTAGGTGACTGAGTTTCTCACCATTTTGGTTAGTAAGTGGTCCCCGTTTAATAAACCCTGATTGGGTCATTTAATGGCCTAATTTTTAAGGTGGCTGAGTTTCTCACCATTTTGGCTAGTAGGTGGACCCTGTTGGTCCCGAGATTTCTAACTTCAAATTTGTCACATCATATTCAATAGTTGGTTGTGCTTTGTCATTAAATACTCAGTTATAAATAATTTCGATCCAGCCAATTTTCTCATATTGGCGGGCGCCCGCTTTGCACAATCAGGTGAATAAAAAGTTAAAGAAAAGGAGGGGCAATGTTGACCGTTGCGTTAACCCTAGTACGGAAACGTCAAATTGACTTGATGTCCTTAGAAACTATATGGATCCCTTTTTTGCTACTGAAGGTTACAATTGGCTTTTTGTTACAATTGGGCAAAGTTTCTCCACCTATCTGAAACAATCCTTAGATTAATTCTAAATTCAACTACATAAGGTACTTAACATTAGTGCTTTTTGAGACTTGTTTGACCAGTTTTTGTAGTCAAATTTGGCATTACTGATTCCCTATTTCTTCCTTCGTTTTCACTTTTCAATTTGATTTATTTACTTTTTCACTTCATTCTCTTTTTATTCACTCGTTTGACATTTTGCTTCTCTTTATTTTATTTCTTTTTTTAGGAACTCTTGAGAAAAACACAGTTGGAACAGGGAGCCGAGTAAATGTATTCCTGGAAATGACTAGACTGTATAATTCGACAGTAGCCACTAAAGCAATGTGGCGGATTGCCAGGGTGGCATCTTACTACTTGATGACTACTGGATTTTCAATTGGAATCGGTGACGTCACACCATCTGACAGACTTTTAAGAAGAAAAGAAAAGTTGCTTAGAACCGGGTATTTGCAACCATTCCATTCTTAAGTTTTAGTTTGTTTTGTATAATCTTTTTCTTTCCACGGCATTAACAGAAAATCAGCAGTTTATTAAAAATTAAATTTTGTACCTAAAGCATGCGTTTCAGAAGCCAATCATTAATTATAACTATTTACCTGGATCCTAAAATGGTTTAGGACTAGAGATTCTACGGTATGTGTCTTCATAATAAGCGTAATGCGTTAACATTTTTGTTTTTTCTCAACTTATCATGGTTATATCATAGTAAAGGAAAAACCAAGACCCATAGTAACCAACGATATTTGTCTGTTATAGCGCCGACCACTTAAGTGAAGGTAGGTTAATCCTAATGAAATATATCTAACTATGATAAAAATATAATACTTTCGAAAAACATTTTTGCTATATATTTGTACATTAGGGAGGGGAGTAAAGTATAGCGGGTCTGCATGCAAAATGTGTTAGGCACAATTATTCTGCATATTATGAAGTAAGAATTGTTATCTAACTTCAAACTGTCCAAATACTTTACCCCTAATGTGCAAACATCTAGTCCAAATCATATATTTCCCGTCTATTCTGTCACTTTTCTTTGTCTTGTTTCACGCTAAGCTGAAAGAAACTAAACAAAGAAACTGGTTCTATAGTGCGTCAGTGGATGAACAACTTGAGTGGTCGGCGCTATAACAGAGAAATGCCTAATCAACTATTAGTAAACGCGTTTAGGAAAAAAATAGCAATTGAGAATAAATTTCTAGTTCTTGCTGATTCAGGAATGGTACCTATTACCCAAATTATTCTCAATAATAAAATGTTATTTTCACTGGCAGATTCAGCCCTCCCCCCATTTTTTTTTGGCGCCCTCTTTCCCTGTTTTTTTCCTTTTTTCACTTTTTTAAGAATATATTTGTTAATTTGGTCAATTATTGACACCTTTGTCACATTGCCCTCCCCCCCCCCACATAGATTTTGCTCATCGGCGCCCTTGTCACATAGCCCCCCCCCCCCAAGATTTTGCTCTAGATCCGCCCCTGATTATTTTGAAACAAATTTAAGGGTAATTCTTAAAACAGTCTGAAAACACTAAAAGATGGCGTCAGATCGAAACTAAAAGTATACCAGTGGAATCACCATGACCAAAAACCCTATTCAGGAATCTTACCTAATTCAGGAAAGTATACCAGTGGAATCACCATGACCGAAAACCCCATTCAGGAAACTTACCAAATTCGGAAAGTATACCTGTGTTTTATTTTTTATGAATTTTATTTTTAGTCTATTCATATAAAAACTGAAGATATACTCCAGACCAAGTTTTGTACTATGGCTGTATCATATATGCAGTCTCGTATAGTATGGCTGCAACATATATGCAGTCTTTTGTTAGGCTTCGTTTTTAATTCGTTGCGATCTTCGTTGTCGCAAGTCTTTTAAACGCAAATGGCTTTTTTCTTCACTTTCGTTTTTGACTTGTTCTGATTCCCGCTTTCGCTTGTCTTATAACCGTATATTTCTTTCTTCTTCATTTTGGATTACTTCAGAAATTTTTTCAATGCCCTTTGCCTTAGCTGCTCAGATATGTCTGGTTTAATTTGCTAGTCCAGGCTGTACATTTTCACCCATTGGGAATTTACGTTGCTCGGGTCGTTCTTTTGGCGTGAATCACGTTTGATTGTTCAGTTGCTTGGACAAAAATTCTTCTTGTTTCAACAAATCATCATTTATAGCAAGACTCGTAAACGAAAGATGTGGTCAGAAGAGAAGCAACAGCAAAAATCAGAATAGATCCCAGGAGAATACAAATCCTATAAAGTGTATGATTCTGTAAAGGACTGCAGACAATTTTTCTCTATGTAGTCTATGTTTTTGTAGCGGTCTTGGTATGTCTATGTCTGTACAATGGAGTGGTGTGCTGAGTGGTGTGTAGGGTATAATTTTGCACCATGTTTTGTTTTTTCATTCTTCCGTTCTTATCATTAATTCATTCTTTTGTCATTCATCCATTTATATGATTATGTTCGGTAGTGTTCGTGTCATTCTGTCTCATCCGTACCATTCATTCATTCTTTGGTTTCATGCAATGGTTCTTGTCGTTATTTCCTTGTGTTTCCTTTTCGTTTTTGTTCAATTTCATTTCTTTTTCCTTAATTTTCTTTGCCCGTCCTTTTCTTTTGTCCTTACCGTTTCTCTTTTTTTTACTTTTCCTTTTCTTTTTTCCTTACTCGTCCCTTGGGAGGTGGGGATGGGAGTCAGTTTCTGGAATTTTTGGGATTTTATGCGGGATGGTCTGTTGCGGGCGGAAAGGTTGGGCTCGGGGATGGGTTCTAGGTTTATACCCCTCCGGAAAACACCCCCGGAAAATACCCCCTTGGACTTCCCCCCCCCCCCTACGCGGAAAATAAGGCTTTCCAAATTTGAGAATTTTGTTTGAGTTTTATTTTTTTAATTTCCGTCGGGGGAAGGTATTTTGCTACTTGTGTATTATGCGCCACTCACTCAAGTTTACCCTGTGTAAAATTCGAACCTAAACTTTGATCTGCGATCATCATAAAACACTTAAATGAAACACTACATTAACCTAATAATATTACTTAATACTTGTAAAAACGGTCATTGAAAAAAATTACACTCAACACTTGAAAAAAAAACACTTAAATGAAACATTACATTTATTTTATACTGGGATTTTTTTTTTTTTTTTTTTTTTTTTTTTTTTTTTTTTTTTGGTTAACAAAATGTCCAGATACCTCGCTATTCTTCTGTAATTTTTTAGTGACCATAGAAAGAATTGTTTTCTGACTTCAAACTGTCCAAATACTTTTGACCCCCCCCCCCTCCTCGTATGTGCAAATATATATCCCAAATTATATATTTCCCATATATTCTGGCACTTGTCTTTGTCTTGTCTCGCGCTAAGCTGAAAAAAAATAACGAAGAAACCGGTTTGTTCTCGAGTTTTACACAGCGTAAACTTGACTGAGTAGCCCATAATATACAAGTACCAAAACTTCTTCCCCCCTACGGAAAAAAAAAAATCAAACTCAAAACAAAATTCTCAAATTTGGAAAGTGTTATTTTCCACGGGCGATATTTTCTGGGGGGAGGGGGGTAAACGCCGGCCACCTCGGGGATGATGGAAGGTAATCGGGGAACAGACAGGGTCTTGGTACCGAAGCGAAAGCACATGAGGTTCCTTCTCTCGGCCAGCGAAAGCCATCTGTTTTAATGTTTCAATTGGTATCAACATCCCGTTTTTTAGAGTTTCGGTATCTTTTGGGCAAAGTCGCTCCTTGCTTACAGTTTATTACCATGAACTGTTTGATACTAACGACAAACTGAATAATATATTTATAATAAATAGTTACTACAGCACAGCGGCTGTAGGGCTCTCCTCCAGTGAAGAAGGATCGAAGTTCGAGTCGTTCTGGGGTAACAGAAGCTTACATGTGTTCTACTCGTGTTCTAAGTTTTGGATGTTTTAGGTTTCTACATAGAAGGAACGTAGAAAACGTGTTCTACTTTTAAACGCGTTCTACGTTTTTTTTTTTATAAACGTCGGGCCTGCAATCCATAAGGGAAGCCATATTGGAACCAATAGCAGTAGGTGGCTTTCGTTAACATGATATCTGATACTAGGGGCATTTCCACCTCTTATTAATTATTATCACTCACATCATAATATCTATTTTAATGACGCCATTCATAGCATATAGCTAATTTCGTCCGAGGAGAAGTAACAGTATATCTTGAGAAGCTCTATAAGCAGTTTAATAACTATAAGAAAGTTTTCTGAATAGGGTTTTTCCTTTTCGGCCATGGCCATTTCGATGGTTTATTTTTTGTTTGATGGTTTATTAGGGAGGACTTGATTGCGGGATGGTCCTTACAGTTGCCCTATCTGTGGAGAGATGGACGAGTCTTTGTATTATTTTTTAAAGGAATGTAAATAAATTGAGGGAATTACGCCTGGAAATATTTGGTACGGAGGTCGGGGGGAGAGATTGGATTTTGAAAATTTTGAAAAGATATAAAAAATATTGGAAAGTTCATCCCGGTGGGTATGAGGCATCGCGATGACTTTCTTAAATAATCAGTCTTAGTGTTTTTTGTTTATGTTTTGTTGTTGTATTTTTTTTTTCGCTTGTATTTTTGTGTGTCACCATAGCCCAATAGGGCTTTCGTGTGAAATAATCTATCTATCTATACTTATACTGTGTTCTTTTTTCCGGGTTGCAGTGATAGCTAGCAACCTAATAAGAGATGATCAAGTCGCGTAGTAAAAACTACAATAACCCATAACTCCTAAAAGTAGAGTCAGATCAAATAAGATTGTTAATAAGATCAACAACAGCTCGACGACAAAGAATTAAATCTCAATGCAAAAAATTACATCAAGGCTTACAAGTAAGGGCGGTGCTACCTGTCTCTTTCTGTCTCTCTCAAAACCTATAAATGGCTTGAATGCCATTCGTAGTTTTTTGAAAATAACTCTTTTTATGTTTTTTTTCTTATTCAAGCCATATCCATGACTAAAAAGGAAAGAAAATAACCGTAATAATAAAGATCATGCAGGACAATAGCGAAGTAGGCTATGTTTTTATATAATTTTTTTTTTCTGACACTTTGCATGGAAGGAGTTGTCGTAGAGACATTGGAGGAGGCTCATTCGAGTAGAAACTGAGTGCTCTTTTTAAGAGTCAAAAGAGGTTTGAGTACAACTAGGCTTCTCCCACGCTCTTTCTTGATATCCCTGCCCAAAATTTTGGTCAAAATTTTGAGGTACCCATTTTGTTCAAACTAGTCAAAAAATCCTAAACTGTGTTTTCGGGGATTACATAACCCCCAAGCCTCTTTGACAAGCTACTACTATGACTACCACTGCCACTATTGCTGCTGCTACTACTACTAATACTGCTGTAACTACTTGCGACTGTAGCTGTGAACACTGGTAACTGCGACTAATTGTGACTGCGACTCATTGCGACTACGACTACTTGTGACTGTGTATACTTGCGAATCTGGCTTCAACTACTTGTGAAAGTGACGAATGGCAACTGCTAATGTGAGTACTTGCAACTGTGACTCCCATTACTTGCGACTGTAACCGTGACTACTACTACTAGTGCTGCTGTTACTACTTCTGCGATTGCGATCGCTACTGCTGCTTTTGCTTCAACTGTTACTTATGCTACTAATGCGGTAACTATGACTACTACTACTACTACTGCCCATTGCTTACAACCGGGACTACTTGTGACTGCGGCTGTGACCACTTGTACTGTTGCTGTGACTGCTTGCAACTGTGGCTACAACTGCGACTAATTGTGACTGACTCATTACGACTGCGACTGCATGTGACTGTTACTAATTGCTGCTACCACTATTTGCTATTGTGACTACTTTTGGTTACGACTGTGACTGCTTATTGCTGTAACTGCGACTATTTGCGACTGTGAGTACTTGCAATTGTGGGTGCCACTACTTGTGACTGTGATTACTTGTGTCTGCGACCGTGACTACTACTTCTATTGGTGCTGCTACTACTTCTGCGGTTGCTAACGTATTACTACTACTTTTTCTTCTAACGTTACTGCTACTACTACTGCTGTGACTGTGACTACTAGTACTACTGCGACTGCTTACGACTGCAACTACTTACGACTGTGGCTGCAACTACTTGCGTTAGTGACTACTGGCAGCTGCGACTGTAACTAATTGTAACTGTGACTCGTTATGACTGCGACTCCTTGCAACTGTGACTAATTGTGATTGTTATTACTTGTGACTGCGACTGCTGTTACTTGCAACTGTGACTATTTGTGACTATGAGTACTTGCAGCTGTAACTGCCACTGCTTGCGACTGTGACTGCTTGTGATTGTGACCGTGACTACTACTCCTATTGCTGCTACTACTTCTGTGATTGCGAACGTTACTGCCACTTTTACTTCTACTGTTACCGCTGCTACTATTGCTGTGACTGTGACTACTGCGGCGACTGGTTACGACTGTGACTACTTACGACTGTGTTTGCGACAATGGCTATGACTACTGGTAACTGCGACGAATTGTGACTTTAGATCATTGCGACTGCAGTTCCTTGCGACTAATTGCTACTGTGACAACTTATGACTGCGACTATGACTATTATAGTGTCCTTTTCCATTGCGATAGTCTATTTCTATGTAGGATGATATATTACATATAGTGTCCTTCCCATTGCGACAGTCTGTTTCTATACAGGATGACATATTACATTCACATGCCTAACGGTACAGAGCGGGAAAAGATCAAGCCGGACATTATGAGCCTCATCAGGATTTTTTTTCGGGGGGGGGGAAGGGGCTGGCAAGTGCTAACCATGAGTCTTGTTTTCAGCGATTTGAAATGGTTGTATTTCACTTTCCCCTATTTGTATACAATTTTCCAGTGTAATAAAGGTTATATATACAGTGTAAACATAAGAGAATCCTATTGTAATGGTCGCAATTGCACCAGCTGCGAAGAAGATCAAAAGTCACGCTGGGCTTCCATCCATATGAACAATAATACCCCTTTCCATCCACCTGAGATTTTGTAGCAAAAGTATTATTAAGGAAGGAGTTCCTCCACAAAACTACTGTTCATAGAGCAGTTTTGCTATAAAACTTAAAACGTACAGATTATTCTGTATATGAGTAGGGCTGTCTCCTCCTCAATCTCTCCCGCTTTGCGCTAAAGTTTTATTTTTTTTTTTTTTTTTTTTTAATATTATTTAAGAACGGGTCCTAAAACACATGATTCATTAAATTGGAAGACGAAACTTGCTTAAAGTACTCAAAAACTATCTTAGCAAGTAAGTGATTGAGGAGGGAGCAGCTATTTATTTATATGGGTCATTTTGAAGGAATTTGTCCTAAAGAACACACTAATGGCTTTGGGACAGCATAGAATCAAATGGGAAGGTAAACATTCTCCTAGACTTAGATATTGCATATGATTTGAGTGTTCTAGATAAAATATTACCAAAATGAATGACTTTTGAATATATTGGGAATTCAGGGTGCAAGAATAGGTTTGAAAATTAATGTTAAGAAGACTGAGTCGCTGACTGTACATCAAGCAGTAGGCTGTATATCCACGTTCTCGGGCTATAATGAGAGAAAGTTTGAGATGACTTGGACACGTTTGCAGATAAAGTATGACAGATTGTCAAAGATCGTCTTTTCTGCCCACACAATTAAAGCCAAACTAGAGATAGATTGTCCCCAAATGGACTGGAAAGAGGTCGCAAAAAGGATTTAAAGAAAAATGAAACTTCTTGAGTGGGTGTAAAGAAGGAAGCTTTTAGTAGATTGGATTGGAAGAAAAGCAGGTAGCTGTGTTGGCCTCAGGCGGTTTGGTGCTGCTGTGAATTGTTGGTAATAGGAGTAGTATATATATTTAGGCCTATATATTCAAAATATGTGACATATATTTTAAGTGCAAAGACAGTTATTTTGTTCTCCTTTAAAATATAGATTTTTGTATTTGACCCTATATCATAAATACAAGCAGGGTGGTATATTGATTTTCTTTTGGCTCTAGCTTTTGTCTTTTATTTATTTCACCACGACTAAATTTTTAAATATCTTATTTGTTTGAATTTTTAATTTAGATTTGACAAATGTGATGAAATTTTGAGAAGTCTTGCCATAGGGACTTTGGAGTTAATGCCTGGACGGACAGCTGATGAAACAGCTGAAGGGGATATTCTGCAAACTCTCTCCAGAATTCGAGATGATCTTGGGAAAGAATGTATCAAAGGTAAATATGGAAGGCTTTATAACTTGCGGTTTAGTTTCCAAATCTAAATCTGACAATCCAAAAAAAAGTATTAAAAATACCAGTCCCAGATCTCTGTCGATGTAATTTTTTTTTTTTTGGGGGGGGGGGGCTTTTTTTGTTCAAAACATGAAAAAAAGATTAAATGGATAAGCGATGGGACTTCTTTGTATACAGAGTCTGGTTTGGTGGTGATTGTACGAAGCATTCAGAGCAAATGAAACTCAGAGAGGAAAGAAACTGACAAAATGAAAAATAAAATCAAAAAGGGTGAAAAAACGAGGATTTTGTCAGCCAGTGGCGAACCATGAAGAAGAAGAAATAAGCAAATATTTCGACAAGGACCTCCGCCAAGTCGTCCTCAGTGCTAAACAAAAAAGAAGAAAAAAAAAATCTAACCTTTCGAAGTTTACGTTACAAAGACAGAGCAGACACTGAACAAAAACCAGGCAGGAATCAATGAAAAAGAATTTACCAAGACGTTTGAGCAAAAATCTTTTACCTTGCAATAGTTTTAGCTGGTCTACTGTTTCGGTTTTCATTAGATATGCAAATAGGTTCTTTTAAGTTATACCGGGTGAAAATATTGATTGAGTCTTTCAAAATTAAACTGTCGTAAATTGGGCTTAATGAAATATCTCCAGTATCTCTATTTATTGCTTAATTTTGGTTCATGTATTTTTTTAATCTCAATTACCTCTTTCAAAGTTTGTGGTAGGCCATTTAAATTTGATATTAAGGTTGCCTCGTCAAAAAGAATCAGATGGGTCTGATTTACGAAAATATGCGAAGCCAATGCCGAATCAAAGTTGTCATTGTTATTGTTTAATCACAGGGACTTATCTATTGAAATTTTGTGCTCGTGCAAACGTTCACCTAGTTGTTGATGGGTCCTACCAATTCAAAATTTCCCACAAGAAAACTGGATTCTGTAGACACCACTACCCAGTATAGGGTCAGTTTTATCCTTTCCTGAGTTGAAAAAGCATTCAACTTTTTGTTCGTTTTTGAAAGAAACAAAGAGATTATGTTTTTTTTTTTTTTTTTTTTCAAGTTTATCGCTAAGTTTTGGGATGTATGGTAAAGCGATGAAATTTTTTTTTCTCAATTGCCGGGGTAACTGAATCAAGGGGGACAACCTCCCTGTTTTGTTGTTTTATCTTTTTTAATCATCTATCTATAATATTTTGAATGAGTTTGACTGGATATCAATTGCAGAACAGAATACCCTTGAAATAAATTAATTGAGAATTTTTATGATTACTGGACCAAATTTTTTAAACTCTGTCGACTAAAGAGATTATTAACCCTCTTTTCACAGAAGGAGGGTGATGGGAAGAGAAATGTAGATACCGATCATTATGAGTCGGATTTCTATATATAGAAAATTCAAGGCTAGGAGTAGTTTTTATAATCAAAACATCCAAGAAAGGCAGCTTACCTGAATCTTCGAGTTCCATTGTGAACTGGAGGTTCGAATCAAAAGAGTTCAAATGTGCCAAAAAATCTTTTAGATAAATGGGAAACCATGGATGCGAGTCAATCCAATTCCAAAATTTTGTGTATCTCCCGTTGGTCAATGTACTGTCAATGCAAAAATAACAGTATGCTTTGCTTTGACAGCATATTTGCCTCATTCTTATGGCAGTTTATCTCGTTCCGTTATGAACCGAACTTTAGAATGTAAATTTTGTAACTGAGTCTATTATATTACAGTCTTATGTTTGATTTGGTGTGTGTGGGGGGGGGGGGAGTTTGCACAGCTATATTGGTCCTAGGCGCTTTTTATAGTTATGAACGAACATTGTAAATCTGATTTGAGTCCTAGTCTTTTATATGAACGTTTCTTAAATGAACAATCACATGGGAATGAAGATAATAGCTGTAAATGATTTCGATGGAGTATAAAATAGCTTTTTTTCAGAAAAGAAACTTCCTGGCACAAATTATGAATTGCCCATCTCTAATCCAAAAAATACGAAATTGACAATGCTTTTCATTCATAGAAATTCAAACATTAAAAATCTGTTGCTTCCCAAAGACATCTGCATCTTTAAAGGACATGTATGCATTGTTAAGGCGTATGGTCCCATATGTTTTAGCTTGTTTTTTTCACCCACTTTTCTTATTTTCTTACTTGACAACTGTATGGATCGATGCACGGTTCATTCTCTACGTGATCTTAGAGCCGGGGATGATCATTTCCTAAGTTTATACATAAACTGCCTCGTTTTGCTAGCTCAACGTAGATGTGTGAATTTCGGTTTTCAGCCTTTCATCATATCCACGTGATCTAATAGGTTTCTAATAGGTTTTCTACGTGGAACCCTGATTAGTTGTACTGATTTTAAGGCCTTTGTCCCCAATTTATCCGAATTTAGCCCAACTTGTCCCTAATCGAGAATGATTAGGCTGTTGTTGTGGTGCGTATGTTCTTTTGATTAATTTGTTGATTGTGTGCTATATAGGAATAACATGCTGAATTTGATTAATACTAATTAAGAGTTTGTACATTTGAGTTGGGATTGACAAAGCGATTTCTTCAAACTATAATTTAATAGCCTAATAAGGTTGATTACTCAAAGCCCTGTAAACTACTATTATAAGTTTTGCAAATAAATTTACACCCTCCCATTGTAATTTCATGTGAATCTTACGCTATATTTTGTCATCTTATAACATCTTAATACCATAGCTTAAACAATAGCTCCATCGAAACAAAGGGTCTTACTATATAGTTCAAATCGTTTTTAAAAGCTGAGTTAGTATCACGATGTATTTCAAAAATATTTGTGTTTTAAAGTTAGTTTGGTTATGAATGAAAGACTATTGATAAATACAAGTAGCATGTTAGGTAGCATGTTTTACAATCAGTGAATAACCGTGTCCAAATGACGTGATGAAATAATAACAATAGATGACTAATGAAGATATGAACGTCAAATCTCCCAGGTCACCGAATCCCTCTCCCCTTGACGAACTCAAAGTCTAGCTATGCTTTCTGCGAAATTTCTCTGTCTGACAAAACCATATTTCTAGGTTTTCATATTTATTTTGTTAGGTTCTATAGGGTTTCCGTAACAGTGCTCCACTCAAGATGTGATGAGCGATTCCACATAGGTCAGGCACTGTTTGTGTTCGTCCACGCGTATTGAATGACACTAGGAGCTCCCTCTCTCAAATCACATGTACGGTGAATGTTTCGACCCTCGGGGTCGGAGGGGAGTGCATGATGCACCCTTCCCCTTTCTAATGAATCCATGTACTGATACGCCACGGCAAAATTGGATCGTCTGTAACACGCTTACTTTCAGTTCTTTTGTTTGCAATCTTATCTTCCTCGCAATAATGCTTCTCCTCTGGTAGATTATATCTACGCCATTGCAGAATTATATTATCTGAAAGTTGCTCACTTTCAGGTTCTCTTCTTTATTTTATTTTTTTCTAGAGCTTCCACGTAATAATGCTCCCCTTATAATGGCGCTAAGTGGCTCCAAAGGCTCCAATATCAACATAGCTCAGATGGTTGTTTGTGTTGGTCAACAGGCACTGAACGGCAAACGGGTGCCAAATGGGTTCGATGAACGAAGTCTTCCCCACTTTAAAAAGAAGTCGAAGGACCCTGATTCAAGAGGATTTGTGTCGGCATCCTTTTATTCGGGCCTGAGACCCCCTGAATTTGTTTTTCATGCCATGGCTGGCCGTGAGGGTCTTGTGGATACAGCTGTGAAAACTGCAGAAACCGGTAAGTTTGATTTACAGTTTATTTAAAATATGTTAGGAAATAACAGAGAATAGGACCTGACTAAAAGCCAGGACTAGGACTAGGAAGAGAAACTAATAAGCCTAGGAAGGTCAGTCAGTCCTTAGAACGAAAGTGAAGACAGTATAAGTGAAAAAGTACAGGGAAAATTCTCAGATTGTAAAACAAAAGAAAAACGAAAATTAGACCATAAAAAGTGTAAAAACACGAAACAAAACTGACTTCATACTCCTTTCTAACGTTAACATAGTAACGTATAACGTAACCTTTAAATAATCAAAATTTGTGTATACCTACGCTCCTTAAGAGTGCAATTGAACTAACATTTTCTCGCCTGAAATAACAATCTAGTTAAGTCACAACTTTGGGCTTTTTTTTTCAAGGGCTGATGTTAGCGAACATTTTTTTGGTATCTAACTATCTATGACGGCATGAGAAATTAAGTGAGAGCAAGAAAACTGACGAATGGTAAACGAAGATGACGTAAAACGAAATCTACGGTTGGAAGATAAGCGACAGCGAGAATCGCTACGAACAGCAAACGAAAATAATGCACAACCAAATTTGAGGTTAGAAGAGATGCGACAACCAGCATCAATAATTGATATGCGCTGAATAAATGAATAATTAATGATTGAATAATTGAACATCATTAATAATTTTAGTCGCTGGAGGTTTCCGTCAGTGCTTACCTGATCAACTCCCAAGTAATCAGAGTAAAATACTCTATTTGTCAGGCCATATCCAGGGGAAGGGAGACCCGGTTGGACCCTCCTTGAAATTTTTTCCGACTCGTAAAACAGTAGCAAAAACACATATAAGCAAATTTTGTAATCTTTTTTCAATTAAGAGGAGCGACTTATATTACGTATAACACCAATATGATAGAAATTTATGATTGGTCTTGATTAAAAATAAAGGTGGTTGTCTTTATTTTCAAATATAATCTACGTATTTGCTCCGAAAGAAAAACAGAAATGATAATTTCTAAATAAGCAATGATGATAAATTAAATTGAATAATGTAGTTGAACGATGATACTACTGCTTCTGAAAAATTGACTTCATGCTGCTGCTGTGAAAAGAAGAATGGCCGGAATGAGCCATTTTTAGAATCTTGAAATATTCGTAATTGTTTCTCTAATCTCCATAATTTTCACCTAATGCGCCTGTTGTTCTTTTTTTCTAATTTAGACCTTTCTAATTGCTGGTTGAACCTGGAATGCGTTCCCGGGTGTTTGGCCGAAGCAAACCTGTCTTATACCGAACACAGTGGTTTTATAGTTCTAATAAATAACTAAGTAGTTCTTAAAGCATAAATTTACGGTTATTCCAGAAAAATTGTCTCCTAACAGCCCTCCTCGCGCATAAAGCAGAATATGTTGACTTCCCTAACTTAGATATTTGCACAAAAATGAAATTCAAACAGGATAATGTTAAAATAAACAATAGTAATCAAGCAAAGAAATTAGCCTTGTTTATCTGAAAACTTGTCCTCACACTGCCCCTCTGAAAAACAAATGGCTAAAATTGGCTATTTCTGAGACCTAGAAATATTTGTGGTTGTTTTCCATAATCTATATTTTATTGTAATTTTTCTTTTTTTCCTGTTTTTTTCTCTTTTGAATTTGCGCCTGACTACAGTTCTAATGAACAGCCAAATGGTTCTTACTGTACGAATTCACGACTATTCACGAGGCCGTATCTAAGGGAGGGGTTACGGGGTTTGAACCTCCCTTCCGATTTTGCCAGACTCGAAAAAACGTAACAAAATCCATATAAACAAATTTTGTATGTTTTTTTTTACCCCCCCCCCCTCCGAACAAAAATCCTTGATACGGTCCTTCTGTTCGAATACAAACTTATAGCTTCCGATCTAATCCTGCTAGTCATTTATTATGTGTATTTCTGGTAGAGATTCAGAAGAACGTCCCTCATTGAACGATCAGTATTTACACCCTCTTCAACAATAGGAACGACAAATGGCAAACAGATTGAACAGCAAAAACGTTGTAAAAAGGCCCCAAAACAAGAGAAAACAGGTTTTTTTTCTGAATATTTACTGGTTATCTGTTATTTTATAATTAGCTAAATAAAAGCACCAATGTCCTTGACACTCCTCCCCCCTTGATGAATTTTAATCCTAGATAAGCTACTGCAAAATTGCATAGTCCAAAACACACGTATTTATAGGTTACATTCAGAGGCGTTTGATGAAGTGTCTTGAAGATATCGTCACTGAATATGATGGATCAGTGCGTACATCCTCATCCGATCTGATTCAGATTCGCTATGGAGGGGATGGTTTTGACCCAGTTATGATGGAGACTGAGACATTTCCTATTGATTTAGAAAAAGCTTTAGAAAGGAGTTGTCTTCTAATCTCTGATTTACATGGAAAGAAGTTGAAGGTATGTTATATGGAATTTGTATTCTTTCTTATAAGCTTTTCAAATTTGTTGAAGTTAAAAAAGTTCAGGGTGTACTATTTTCAAATTTGTATTCTTACATATCAATTATCTTTCAATTCGCATCAATTTTTCTTTTATGCTCTTTCAAGCATAATAAAATGTTTATATTAAATAAACTGTTAACTGTTGTGAAAACTGTTAAGGGTAAACTGTAAAGTGTAAACTGTTAACTGTTAAACTAATAAACTGTTTATGCATACTTCTTTTGTTACTTATTTCTCATTATCACCTGTAACCCCAAATATTGTTTCTGACTATGTTTTAAATGAACCCCCTTCGAAGTTTATACTACCACCCCTTCCATAAAATCTTATATGCCCCCGGACAACATATGCCCCCGGGATCTAGGGTGCCTTGTCGACCGCGGAGTTTTTGTTACCTAATCTTTGAACTATTTTTAAGAAAATGGCTAACTCAAAATTTTGATCGGATGCATTTGGAGACAAGAGGCCAGCCCTTGCATTTGAAGTGCCCCTTGAAAAAAATAAATAAAACATTGAAGCCCTATAGGCAATAGCGTTGCCTCTGATTTCTCATTATCACCTTTAATCCCAAATTCTTTAGTCCCAAATGCTTCAATAAATGTTTGTGTTTTAGTATGGAATCCAATTTAAGACATACACCTGAATTCAAGGTCGGTCATTTTCAAGTCTATCCTCATAGCTAAAAAATAGGCTATCCTCTTTTGTAGCAACCCCCTGAGTGACATTCTGAGGCATATGTAATGTAAAGAGTAATTTTTTTCGAAATTATCGTCATGATAGAGATGAAGCTGAAAGTTCTGAAAGTCTAAGAAAAGAAAAGAGATTGTTTTCCTATAATCCTATGATGAAAGGTTTACTTTATTAACCCTCAATTACCCTCATTACCCTTAAGAACCCATTAACCCTCAGGTCACTTGCTGAAGCTTCTACCCACAGACTAAGACAAATGAATCAATTACTGGAATTATATGAAAAACGTCAAAAAATATTTTTAACGTCAAAGAAAAACATGGGAACAAATTTTTATTTCTTTATAACTCTCAGACTCTTCAGCTATTGTCAGCTATGTCAAAAAAAAAAAAAAAAAAAAATGGTCTGATGCTAAAAAGACGGTTTTTGATATTCCAAATTATTCAGTTTTTGTGCGCCATTCTTTGTCATGTGTTTGTTTTTATGTTCCTTCTATGTTCTGCGCAAATTTCTTGATCATGTTTCCTATAAACCTTCATTTAGTTGTAAATGAAAATGGATGGTCTGATGCTAAAAAGACGGTTTTTGATATTCCAAATTATTCAGTTTTTGTCCATTTTTCTCAACGTTTTATCGGAGAGAAGGGGGGAGGGGTTATGTAATGGATGGGGAGAATGAGTTTCCTCAAAAAACAACAAAGAGAGAAAAAACTCAAGGAATAACAACAAACGAGACTGCGGCCAGTAGAGAGAAAAGATGAAAAACTAAAACGACGAGGGTATTTCGCCTGTATGAAAACAAGGCGAAATACCCTCTGTGCTGAAGAAACAGAAGAAACAAAGATAAAAACTAAAATAAATTAGAAACAAATAAAACCACCACCAATATTAATAAACTACAATTGTTGCAACTGATCCACATAGGTCACAGAAGTTAATAGAGTTACTTGGATGAGAACCCCAAAGCAAATGAGTATTGCTTCGATGAGTTGCTTTGGTGTTCTCGTCGAAGTAACTTCCTTCCTCCCCTCCAGTTCTTGGTGTGAATGCCTGATAACTCTGTTGTTTAGGGTTTTTCTATGTATTGATATAATATTCTATTTTAAATTAGGACTTTCTGTATCGGAATATTATATTCATATGAGGGAATATATACATGGAAGACCCTTGTGGAATAATTCTTATATTTCCGGTATTCTAGTAGTATTCTAGCTTATGCCTTAATATAGCTAATTAGAAAAGAATTATGAAAGATGTCTAGCTAGGGAGAATTCTAAAACTGTATATATGTTTTTATACTTTAGACACTTTATTATACTGACAGTGAAATTAACAACACTTTCCTGTTATAATTTTCAAAGTTCTGGTAGGAAGGTTCTAAATTTTCGAAGCATCAAAAAGCTGGCCACTGTTGACTCAGCGTTGACGATGAATCCACCGTAGCAGTAATTACCTGGTTTTTTCCCCGTGTGCCTTTCTCCAACGGGTGGCTTAGCAGTTCGTAGGAGGAGTGGCACGTTTTTGTTAATTGTAAAAATTGGGGTCATTGCTGCACTGCTGTTTGGATCAAAAATTTGAAAGTCTGAAATATCGACTGTTAAATCTATCCACTGTTCTGAGCTGTAATCGCATTTTCGTCGGACGATCTTTTTCGCGTTAGAATCTATCTGGGAATCCATCTGAGAATCTGCCTCATCTTCAATGACTGTGATAGTTATTAGTTGGTTATACTGATGAATCTCCTCGTGGAATCTTTTAATAAATTGTATGTTTGATGTTTGATTCACGCAGACATTTTTAATAACGCCATATTTGTTCGTAACCCAGTGAGTTTTGTTATTAACTTGAAAATTCCATCCCAGAATCAAGCTGTTCTCCTTCATTAGTGTCTCTGACAATGTAAACAGATGCTCTTGTATTTTTACCACATCTATCATATCAATTTCTATTAAAAGTGGTATATTCATTTCTGTTGCAATTTTTGCAAATTGGCACAATTTTTGAGCACCTATTTTCCTAATTAAGTAAGGGTTTAATTTTACGACACCCATATCGCCCCCTGTTAGTTGAAGTGCCACCAAATATACATGAAAAGAGTCTGTGTCTGAGTGAGGATATAGTTTGATGTAAGAGCTTACAGGGTAAAATGCTCTACCATTTAAGCAGAAATGTTTTCTCAAGGCATATATTTGTGGCCCAGGACCTAAACATGGTTGTGATGAAGGAGTTGATGATATTGCAACTTGTGATTTTGTCACCACCTCAGGTTGATGCGACCCATTCAGCTCATCATTCCTGGTATCATTTTCATCAGTTTCGTTGTATTCATTTCCGATTTCTATTTCGTCTTGAAGGTTTGCGACCTCCGCGTCATCCCAGTCACCGTTGTCATCTAACGTGTTACATTCACCGTTGCAATACGGCACAGAGGAGGAGTTATTATCTAATTTGTGAACTTCAGCTCCCCTTGCATTATTTTCATAATCGGCCTGACTGCTAGAATGAACTGTTGACCCTTGCGTTGTTGACTCAAGTCTAGTAATAAAGAATGGTTCAGTACTAGCATATATGCTGTAGTAACTTGTTTTTTTCTCGTTCATTTCCTCATGGGTGACGCCAGGATTTATTCTTGTGCCATGATTATGTCTTTCTGCATCATTTTCTGATATTTTGAGATCTGAATTGATTGATGTTGGGGTATGCACATCATATGCTTCCACTCTTAACCCTGCATCGAGTGTTATTCTCTCAGAGAAATTCTCATGGGTAAACCCATAATTTGTTCTTGTGTCTAGATTTTGTCTTTCTGTATCATCTTCTGATATTTTGAGATCTGTTTTGATTGTTGTTTGGGTATGCACACCATATGATTCTAGTTTCAATCCTAGGTCGAGTGTTTTTATATCGTTTGTGTTCTCGTGGGAGAATCGAAGATTTGTTCTTGTGTTGTGATAGTGTCTTTCTGTATCATCTTCTGATATTTTAAGTTGTGGTTCCGTTTGAGTTTGCACAGAATATGCTTCTACTTTTATCCTGGGGTCGAGTGTTTTTATCTCGTTTATGCTCTCATGGTTGAACTCAAGATCTGTTGTTGTGTTGGGATTGTGTTTTCCTGTATCATCTTCTGCTACTTTAAGATCTGGCTTGATCGCTGTTTGGGTATGCACAGAATCTGCTTCTACGTTTAACCCTCGATCGGGTGTACTTAAAGAGAATTGATTTTGAAAATTTCCTTCCTTCTTTATTTCTTCTGAAGTAAATTGAGTTGGTGTAGAAGTTAGCTTAGCACGGAGTTCCGCCTGTTCTGATGTATGATAAACTCCGAAATGTTTGGTTGAGTGTGGTTCAGACATAGAATAAAGATAATTTCTGTCCGTAGAGGTTATAAGGACGTTTTTCGCTGCATCAGTGTTATTTTCCTGTATTTCTAGTTCAAATTGTGGAAGTGCCATCTTTTCTTCTGTCTTAATACTCTCCACTAGCTGATGGTCAACACTCTCCTTTTCAGTATCTTCTATTTGCGTTCTAATTCTTTCTTCCTTAAAAATATTAAATAATTCAGTTATTACATCTTTGTCTTCTGGTTTTGCTATTTTGCCTTTTACAATGCCTGAGTCATCTACTATCTCCCATAAAGAGTAAATAATATCTAAAGCTGATTGTACTGTCTCAGTTATATTTTCTGTCTGATTCTGTACGAAGAGCTCATTGTCATCATTATTGGAATATAATCTATTGGATTGTACTTGTGGCAAATCTTTCCCGAGTAGATTTAGTATAGCGGTCAGAGAATCACTGTCTCTTAGCAGAAGTTCTTTAGCGTCTTCGAAAATGGCTGAGGGGATTGCCGAACTAGTTTTTGATATTGCAGATGGTGAGACGTGTCTTAGTAACGAAAAAAGGGTTTCAGCACCAGGGTTTCTTGAATGAATATTATTCTGAGGGGTTGTTTGAGCCTCACTTGACTCGTCAATTTGGTTATTTGAATGGTATTCTTGGGTTGTGGGCTTATCCTCGTTCTCCTCTTGATGAAGATGGATATTGAGTGATGCAGGCTTATCCTCTACATTTAAGTTAAAGTTTGAGGACACATATACGGAAACGTTTTTTTCTTCAAAGTCGTATTTGGAGACATTTGACATATCTTTATTTTCTATGTCTAAGATTTCAGCTTGCTTCTCATGGTAAGATTCTTGCTGATGATCTTCAACTAGGTTTGATTCTAGCATTCTCTCTGTTGTATATTGTTCAGCTTGTATTTCATTGTCCAATTTGATCTTTTCGTTGGCGTCAACCGATGTATCTAATATTGGCAGCTGATATTCTTCTACAATAAGATCAATCTCAGTCTGGAAGGCTTTTGTTTCCTCGGTTTGTGACTCAAGTTCTGGTTTACTTTCTTCATTTGAGTGACAAAATGCTTCATCAACACCACTGTCGCAATCAATAAGGCCATTACAAATTAACCAGCTTGGTAGACAGTCACCTTCGCACATAAATTGGCTGCTTCTTCCGCACTTGCTTTCATACTGTAAAAAGAAAGAATGTTCTAAAGGCCTTTTTCTGAGAACTTTCTAATGTGTAAGATTTTTTTCAAACAGTTTTCATAACAAGATTTAGCTAATGCCGAGATTTAGCAACACTGGGCCCATTCGTATTAAGGTGATTTGGTAACTTAAATGATCACCCTATCTCGTTCATTATAAACTTTTTTAGTTTGTGTGGCTAAACTATTTTGAATTAATTGGGTGGTTTTGCCATAACCTGTAGGGCTTGGATAAGAGATCTGAATAAACGACTGAAGTAAAAGCTGAAACCTACTTTCCCGGAAATCTTTGAAAAACCATTTTACTTCTCTCGTTTTCTTACCGGAGATAGAGGTCTTTTTAGATTTATGGAAACTCATTTCATTAAAAAAGGGTTTATTTTGTGTTTTTTTTTTCGATTAAATGGAGCAGAATTTCCGGTCAGGAGAGGGCAGTTCCTAAAAACAGTCTAGCATATCTGCTTGGAAAACATTAAAAATCAGCTCAAATGAGGTATCATTTGAGTAATTTAACAGATTTGGGAGTTCCCTGTTGTGCTATCCTCCTTGATTGAAAACCTTGCCGACAAAGGATGCATGTTATTTATGCTGTATGTACATTGAATGTACATACTGCATGTATATCACTTTGCTTCACAATTAATAAGAGACTATATGCTTTCTTCGTTAAAATAGCCGCTCGTTACCTTCGAACTGTTAACACGTTTGAGATCCCCTATCAACTTTTATCAAATTGCTTTGGGTGTTCCCCGTAGTTATGGGGAAATTTGCTAATGGGCCTTTAGTCTTTGAGACGGTCAGCCAATGCTATGACTCGCAAAGTGATTTTAAAGGTATCGAATCCCTTAAGGTATAGCCAAATTCCGGAGCTAGCTAGAGCCGACACTTAAGCTCAGTTTTTTTAAGGCCAGGCATTAGAAAGTTTCACTATCAGTCCTCAGTTGTACAGAAAAAACTATGTAGAAACTGAAACGTTGGGTGAAATTGTACGGTGACACAATAGCTCTGCTTGGCAACGCCCTATCCCAACTGCTGCAGGGGTATGGAGATTATGTATTAGCGTCTCCTAATGTTTTCTAGGGACTAACGACGCTTCTTGACTTGCGTCTCCATTAGTGTCTGCAAATAATCAAACAAAAAGAAATAAGAGAAAAAAAAACACGGAGAATTTACCAAAGAAAAGCAGATGTAATGTTCTCCTTTGGAACCGAAGGATCGAGTTCAAGTTGATATGCGGTAACGACGATCTTTCTTAAATGGATATTTAGTCGCTTTTGGAACACAAGGGCCAATCAGATAAATATTGTTATGAAAGTGTCCGTCCTTAATTGGATCTCGATGTTAACCAAATCTGGGCATTAGCTAAAGCTTCGTATGAGGTTTAAAATAAATTGTTGTAATATCAGTTGTGATTATACACAATATATATATTATAGAAGACCGGAAAAACAGTGAAAATGGGTTTTAGGTTTTTGACGATTGCTAAGAAGCAGATTTTTTGCAAGAAAAAGATTTGTTTGGCCTCATAGGTACGACAGAACAATTTTGATATCAAAAGCTTCAGCTACCAGTAAAAAATAGTAAGCTTTAAGTATCTAAGGAACCACACGAGATTAGGAAAAAAAACGGATTAAACCAATACAGAGAGTTCTTTAGGTTCTTGGGTGTATATCTAGCTTTTCCGAGAGAGGCCGCATTACGCTTTTTCAATTAGCCTACTGCAGTCTCCTATCATAGCCTTTCTACCTGACTGTCCTCAGCCGTAACGTTGTATATGCCTTCTTGAAACTTCTGAGAAATTGTAAAACAAGTATTTGTTTCGTTTTTGCAACGAGAGAAATTAAAGAAGATACACAATTTCGTCAAAACGTTTTCCGAAGTCCGTTTTCTTCCGGTCTCTGCCACACTATTTAGTCCTGGATCGTAGATACTGCGCGTTGTAATTCTAGAATGCCCGTACTAGGTTTTGAATGTGGAAAACCGATAAAGTCTATTTCTACCCATGTAGATGTTAAGTCGTATCTCAGAAATGATAGCGAAGATCTATTTTTAACAACCGTGTTGTATTTAGCATAAAATATGTCATAAATTTTAGTAATAAGTTAATTTTGGAAACCCTTAATTGTTCTTAGTAGTATGCGTTAAATTGGTGACAGACGGTGTTGCGGGATGCATGAATAAATGTAGGTAGTAAAACTCTAGATGGGATGCTTTTTGCTTTTTTCGAAAATAATTGCATTAGAAGAATGAAACTTTCAGGAATGAATTTGGAGCACAAGTTATGCCCTGTTTTCAAGCTTCTGTCTCAATTCCTTTCTTCTTTCTAAGCCTGCATAAACTGTGTAGCCGACATATCTATATCAATTTTAATATTGGAAAGATTTATGTCTGTTTCTCAATTTGTGTTTGAATCTGTTCTTCTTTAACTCTATCCTTTGGAAACATAATTCTAATGATTTCACTTAGATTTTATCCCATATACAGATTATTTTTTTTTTTCAGTTGAAGTGACATTTTCTAAAATCTTTTAAACCTTCTAAACTAGTATATATCAAAGGGTGGCCGGCATTTACCCCCTGGAAAATACCCCCCCCCCGCGGAACATACCTCCCGGAAAATATCTCCCCCGTGGAAAATACCCCTCCTCCCGGAAATTACCCCCCCCCCCACACACCCCTGAAACCACCCTCTCGCAGAAAATACCCCCCCCCCCCACGGAAAATATCTCCCCGCGGAAAATACTCCCCCGGAAAATACCCACTCGTGGAAAATACCCCCTCCCCCAGTGGGAAATAAGGCTTCCCAAATTTGAGAATTTTATTTGAGTTTTTTTTTTTATTTCCGTAGGGGTAAGGAATTTTGGTACTTGTGTATTATGCGCCACTCAATCAAGTTTACGCTTTGTAAAATTCGAGAACTCACCAGTTTTTTCGTTAATTTCTTCGTTACTTTATAAATAAATTTGGGCTATAGATTTGCATATTAGGGTGAGGGGCGGGGGGTAAAGTGTAGCGGGTCTGCATGCAAAAATTTGTGTGGTACAATTATTCTGCATATGAGATAGATAGATGGAGAAGTGTATTTTAAAGCCTACGAACACGATACGGCCATGAACACAATAAAGTAATATAAATGAAAATCACAAATAACATAAACTTTGATGAGCGATCATCATAATAAAAAAACGGAAATAAAAAAAAGTCAAATAAAATTCTCAAATTTGGAAAGCCTTATTTTTCGCGGGGGGGGGGGGGTATTTTCCGGGGGGGGGGGGGTAAATGCCTAGAACCATATCAAAGATATGAGCCTCAAAACGATTTCGTTGGCTTTTGTGTGTACTTTAGATCCATTTCTGAGATTTGTACTTATACAACATTAAGCTTTTCCAAATTCATCATACAACATTAAGCTCTTCCAAATTCATCATACAACACTAAGCTCTTCCAAATTCATCAGAGGTTGGTCCTCTTTAGAGAGAGAAGGGTTAGAAGCAGCTCCTTCGAAAGACCTCCCCGGGCTTTGTCTCTGGAAACATTCCTGAAAGTTTCAATCACTTAATTCGACTACTTTTCAAGATAGCAAAAAGCACCTTATTTAGAAGAAAGACCCCTTTGCATATGGATAAATAAAAGAATATGGGTAAATTTGTATATATGAAAAAATCAAATAAGAAAATAGTTAAAACAGCTTATACATTATGCGTCTATTGTCAAATTCAAGCAAGAATAGAGGTTTCGCTGAAAGACTTGATTAGACTCTAAAGTTAGAATCAAATGGTATGGTTAACCCACAAAAGTGGGAACTGGTGCTAGTATCGAGAAAAGAAAGACCCTCAACACCATCTAACGTTTGGCAACACTTGACATTTTTTTTCTCTAATGATAAGCATAATTAATTTAGTTTGTGTAGTAGTAACCTTTGGTTTCCCACTTATGTGATTTTTTAACGCAAGACGGCTCACGGATAGTTGATGCGGGAAAAACGCAAAACTGTTCACACAGAAACGGTTCACTACAGCCGGTGAAGCACAAAGATACCATGATATATTTAAAAAGTATATTCATAGGAATAGGCTAATTCAAATTCTAGAAGCCAAGAAAAATATTCGAAGGGCTAACCTGTAATAGCCTAGGCTAACTAGCCTAGTGAAAAATATACGTCTTATTTCCTTGGCTCATTTCCTTGTAAAAATCCCCACGGGACTCGCCTATTTGAATTTTGTATTGAAAGAACAGAATCCTCATGTTGCTTGTCAAATATTAATAGAAAACTTTTGATAAAGATGCTTAGTATCTAATTTACTAACAATTTACAATTCTACAAAGCTTTCAATTCAGAAAACGGATACTGTTCTCAACGGATCATCAGAAATACTTCAGCGCAGCCGTTGAAACGTTGTGACGCAGAAATTTGCAGCAAAAAACGGAGGAAATTTGACGGATCACCCAAAAAAGGCCGTTTTTGCGTGAAATCGCATCAGTGGGAACCCAGGGTAAGTGTCTGATCTCAGTTCCTGACAGAAAGACCATTACAAAGCTTGAAAAATGCCAAGTGTCGCGAAACGCTACATGGCGTTGAATTTTTTTTTCGACACTGAAGCCAGTTTCCACTCTTATAAATTACACATATGCTTGGGATTTAAATTAGATTCATGGCTCCTAGATTTTCTCCCTAGAACTATTTTTAATGAATTTCCTGAATGATTGGGTAAGGCTCTAAGTTGGGCTTTAGGCTATGTTCTAAACTATGTTTTTACTGTTCCTGTACCAAATTTTATAACCGGTAGTTAACCGGTAATTATGGTTTTAACTTCAGCTATATAATTGGAAGCTAAAATTTAGAAGTTTCTTTGGGGAAGGGATAGCGTGGCTGAATTTTGGTGCAACATTCTTAGATAATTGTTGTCCAATTGATATATTTGTTGTGTCTTATAGGGTGCGAATGCTGTAGACGCATACGACGCAGACGCATTCGTTGATTCGGACCGAATGATTGGGGATTCGATTATGAATCATCTTTTCTAGACATGATTTTATTCTGTTGGTACTTATGGTTAATATATTCGGTGAAGTAAGGGGATACCTAGCAAATAATAAATCTAACTTTTTGTTTTTTTTCTACTTTTTTTATTTTCTCTTTAAGTTAGGATAAAGATAAAGAACCACTCTCTTCCAAAGGTCACGATAAAGATAATAATAATAATGATAATCAAAAATTAACATAAGATCAGCACACTAAATTAGCCTTACCGTCTTAAAATCAGTGAAGAATTGTTTAAAAAGATAAGAATCTGGAAATTTTCAGGAAATTCATCGCTGGTTTTGAATTCGGGTCACAAATCATTTATTAGAAATTTAAAAAATTATATTCTAGGTATATTCCATAAATAAATTATCATCAACGAACAGCAGAGTTAAGTTTGAATTAACTTAGTCAAGTTCTCGTCTAAAAAAATATTTAGTTGGAAATGGCAAATATTTTTTTATTTTATGTTTTGAATCTTTATTTTTAAGCTGATACAATTGTGACTGTGTAGTTAACCCTTAAAAAAAAAAATAATAAAATTCAAAAAAAAAGGACTTGGTCAGAATAGTATCTTATTAGCTTCAAATTAGCTTCTCTATGAACAAGAAATTTCAAATTATATTTTAAACATCAAAAATAGATAAGATCACAATATTGTATAAAAAATAAAGAAAGTTATATTTCCTTTTCCCCACTTATCGGACCACATTCTGTGTTTGTACTAAAATTGTACATGAAATCAAATAATATAATTATTTGAGTCTCTGATTTTATACTTGGGGTTTAATTTAGCGAACCTCAGGAGATTTGAACGAGGGAAAAATTAGAAATACGACGGAATGGACCAATTTGTTTGATACCCACTTCTTAAGAATGTAATCCAAAGTCAAATGACACATACGATGCCAGAGGATACAGTTT
Source organism: Artemia sp. Qi Xiang Cuo (assembly GCF_049724085.1). Classification (NCBI taxonomy): domain Eukaryota; kingdom Metazoa; phylum Arthropoda; class Branchiopoda; order Anostraca; family Artemiidae; genus Artemia; species Artemia sp. Qi Xiang Cuo. Next base: position 17,897,222 of record NC_142810.1, on the reverse strand, counting down.
GAAGAATCCTAATATGGTTTACAAAGCTTACCAAAAATTATTAACTGTTGCACTTTTTTGTGATCCTCCGTGCCCCCCCCCCTCTCGGAAAAATTCGTTAATACCATATAAGGGTTGAATCTCGTGACTCGCACAATTTTGGGATAGCTGAATTCCTAAAAACCTACTACAACTTTGATTATGAGCTATTGGCTAAGATCCTTGCGATTAGTGGCGGTTCTGGCCTCTCTTGGGCCTGGGGAAAAATCTTGATAAGCCCTCCCCCCTCCCTGTCTTCCATAAAATGTTTAGTCCAAATTTAAAAAAATATACATTTATTAGCAAAATCGTTTTTGTTTTATTAATTAATTAACAGTTCATTTTTAATTTAATTATTATTATTTAACGATTTGCTATTTTTTCATTTACTTTTAATTGTTAGTTAATTAATAGTTTAACGAGTATTTTCATTTATTAACTGCGCCCTTTAATTTAGTTTAGCGAAAAATGAAATTTCAAAAATTAGCCGTTAGATTATTTATTTGAAATTTAGTTCCCCTAAAATTTTTGCGCCCGGGGCAAGTGCTTCTTCTGCCCCCTCTCCCTAAAACTGCCTCTGCTTGCGACTTGGGCTGAATCGAACATTTAAGCAGCAAACTTATCTTTGATGCAGTTTTTTTCATCGGAAAAATCTCTGCAATCATTATAACCATCGCATTGATATTCACTTGTTATACAGACACCATTTGCACATTTGAACTCATCATGATTGCACTTTGAGCCTGAAATGAAGGAACGTGAATTCAAATTTGATGCCTGAAAATCATAATCATCTGATCACTTTTAATTATCTTATTATTGTAAGCTCTGTGAAATAAAATCACAAATCATTAGTTGGTACTTACGTGTTATAGCGACCACCCCCAAGAAGTGAAGTTAGGTTAATCCGAATGAAATATATCAAAATATGATGAAAATATAATACTTTAGTAACAAAATTATGAAAACTGCAACAGAAAGTTATGGAAAGCAGGCGGCCCAGAATGCGTTGTATTAAATACCTAACCAAATCTATATATTAAGTATTTAATTAAAATATACCTGCATAGTAGTTTATCTCACTGAGAGTAAGCTAATTATCTCTGAATGTAGAGAAAAAAAAACGGTTTTACTCAAATCAAGAACTTGAGTGTGGTCTCTATGATACGCAAGTACCAGTTAGTTCAAATACTTAAATTCATAAATCGTAATTATATTAAACCATAGTTAAACAATAATTACAATAACAATTAATATAATTAAATTCCTATGTAGTCAATACTTAAAAAAAATCATTGGTTCATACTTTACTTATGATTAGACCATAATTTAATGTCAGGTTAGGCACAAAATTTGTCAGTTAAAATAACGGATTCCCTATTTTCTACGTTAAAGACGTTATAGGCAATTGCGATTTTAGCTTACGGGTTGCCTTGGGAAGTAATAGCATTTGACTAGTATTGAGCTTTAACAACTTATTCTCTATCCCTACTACCTTGCCTACAAATACGCCTTAAACAGTTTTGGCTATAGTAACTATCTAACTTTTGGTAGATGTCAATCCCCGTGAACGGGTCAAAGAATTTTCCACTTCCTCCCTTTTATTTCAATTCTGCCCTTGTTTTTCCGGTGCTGCAGTAAGAAGTCACAGGTTTAAGGATAATATTTAGTATTTTCAGTATAGTGACTCAACTACTTATTTCCCATGTCCTACTATCCAAGGTATCAACGGGTAGAAGGCTACATGTCTCTCGGCTTTTCTGCTTAGACATATTTTGGCTTTTTTATGCCCATTATGGCTTAATAAACCGTTACCGTCTTTCTTTTCTCCCCGGGAGGTTTTTTCTTGAATTAAAATCAAGTATTTTGCAGGCATCAAGACATGGGTAATTGTAGCAAAAGCCGAGACAGATAGTCCGAGTGATTGAGAGGTTCAAAACGGGGAAAGGGACTAATAGTCTATCTAGTGGGGTGCTTTGTGCTAGAACTGATTTTCCATCCAAAAACGGGTATCCAGATGTATGTCTCTCTAAATAATATGTTATTGTCGTTACCCTACGTTAGAACATTTCTGTTGCAAATACAGCTTCAAAAATTCCCTGATAATTTTGCAGTTTGGACATGGAATAGTTTCAATCGAAAATTTTCTAGAGGTATGATAATTTCGTTAGAATCTGTCTAAATCTTTGTATTTTAGTCATTCAAAAGAGTAAAGTATGACCTAAGTTTAAATAAAGTCCGTCAGAAGACGAAATTTGACATAAATTCCCCTCCCCCTTCCTAGCTGGCAAGTTGCCTTGAAACTGGGAAGAGAGCATAACTCCACCCATAATAGCAGCAATCTTCAACTAGAAAAGTTACATCATCTGGCAGTCGAAACGTCGTATAATTACGAGGACTATTTTATATAGCTTTAGCAACCCTCAAAAGGACCTAAATTCGGTATCTCATGATCAAGGCTGTATCCAGGGGAGGGGGTTAGGGTGTTTAAACCCTCCCCCCCCCCCAAAAAAAAAATCGCCTGACTTGTAAAATCGTAACAAAAAATGAATATAAATAAATTTTTTATGCGTTTTGTAATTTTTGTGTACCACCCCCCGGAAAAATTCTTTTTTAACCCACGCCCCCCCCCCCGGATACGGCTATGCTCATGATGCATGCCTCTGGAGTCGCAAAAATGTGCTTTTGATTTTTTTCGGAATATCTTATTTTAGTGTTTGAAAACTTTGCAGTGTTAAGCTTTCGTCATCAATAATATTACGACTAAATAGTACAAGTATTACAAATTACAGCATATATATATATATATATATATATATATATATATATATATATATATATATATATATATATATATATATATATATATATGTGTGTGTGTGTGTGTGTATATCAGTACCCAGCTCCCTGCAACACCAAGCCACCTGAGGCCAACTCAGCTACGCACGTTCCTCCTCCATCCCAATCTATTCAAAGCCTTTCTCTTTACACCCTCCCAAAAAGGTCTAGTTTCCCTTAATTTTTTCCTTACGACCTCCTCCCACTCTATTTGCGGAAGACCAGCTTTCCGTTTTGTCCTAGATGGCTGGCCGAAAAAGATGATCGTCTCATCTTTAATCTGCGGAACCTGTCTTATCCATTTCAACCTGTCTCCCATTGTAGCCCTAGAAAGCTAGATAGAACCACATATTTGCTTGAACGGTATGAGGTTTGGATTTATCTTTGCATCTTGTGTTTTCTTTCCTCCTCATAAGTGGTGGTAATATGTTTCTATGTTTATCACTGCTGAGAAGAAATACGCCCAATTTTAAGATTAAAGTGACGCTCGTGAAGTTAAAGGAACGGTAGCTGTAAAGTAGATAATGTCAGAATAAAGTAGTCAAGGTCAGAGACTGATCTTTCTCTATGCTTAACAATGTAAAAACATTACAGATTTTTATTCGCTTCTATGAAGTTGTGGGGAAATGAAAGCATTTGGAAAGGCCCATCTCGTTTACTCATCTTTATAGAATATTTCTGATATTAAAGGCTAAAATAAAAAAGAATGAAAATCTGTCGAAAGGGCAATGTTGTACACTCATCTTTGCAGAAGGGAGAGTGTTGTTGAAAAATGTTGATTTTCAACTGGAAATGAATCCTACTCGATGCTTAGCGACGAAGGATTCCCAAGGGCGTGCTATGTCGCTTCGTATGCAGCAGCGATTGGAAGAAAGCGATTGGGTAAAATCAGATACACGAATAAAGGAGGATAGGCTGGCGATAGGGGGTAAAGGATCACGTGAGCATACCCGATACAGTGCATAACCCCTTAAATAAAGTAAAATATAGTCTTGTCTTAGAATCTGCTTGAATTTAATTCTGTAAGAAATATTAAAATTCATTTTCCAGACGAGCGTCTTGTTACCACTGCCAATAACAAGATTGATGGAAGATGGGGTGGTAAGGAATCATGTAAGCCTAGGCGAGAAAAAGCATGCCCCTTTGATTTAAAATAAAATAAAACACATACTCGTGTCTTGGCACCATGTTGAGTGTAACTCTGGAAGAATCAATATAATCCATGTTTTCCAGACAAGCATGTTGTTACCACTGTTAATATTCATAGAAACAAATGGGTGTTTTTCTTCAACTTAACTTCCGTTCTTCAATTGCCTAAGAAGACTCATCTTTTGCAAAAGTGTTATCTTAAAAACAGTTGGCAAGATACGTTAAAAGAAATCCCAGCTCCGATAAATAATGCTTTCCTTCTAGACTTGCGAATAGTAATTCAAGTAATAATTCTCCAAAACTAAGGTGTAAGACAATTATATTCTTAAATTTATGATAGTGGAGAAGTTCCCGAGGGTGTGGCTACAGTGAGACTTAGAATAAAAGTAAAGTCACCTATAATGTGGTCAAGCGGCTGCTTGCTTACAACCCTGTTTTTCTAAAATCCACGAAACTACTTTATTTAGTATTGAAAAAGGGATCTTGTCTAGTTTGGTAAAGTAGCCAAATTACAGTACTTCTCTATATAATGGTGTCATATTGCCTAAAAAATGTCATATGGTCTAAAAATGGCTGGCAAAAAATAATCCGCCAGTCAAAATTAAGTTTGTATTGTAACGAACCTGGAGTAAACCAGCGTGACTAGGCAATGTGGAACCACTATTGTTTGTTTGGCAAAATCTATCTTGGCTATTTTAAGCACTATTTGGCTTGATTTGCGTTTTTGGGCTAATTTTGTTTCGGTCCATAGTTTTTTGTCTTCTCATTAAATTGATAGCATTATTATTACGATTATTTTGCGAATGCACGTCACTAATTGACCTTTTGAGAAAAAGTTTGTTGCATTATTGATTTTCCTCATAAACAGTTACTATAATGTCGCATAATTCTTGCCAAATTGTTTTTACTTCTTTTTGGCTATTTTTATGCTTTAACCTAAAATTTCTCAAGATCAAATAAAGTTTTAGCCTAAAAGTAATTATTGGTGGTCATAGACTAGGCATCCTTGTTCCTAGTAAATTTCGCAAATCAATTATATAAAATTCGGCAGAATCATTCACTTGTGAGCAGGAGTTGGCAGCCCAGGAGAAACATCAACAACAACCCTGTGATGGAAAAGAAAATTACAGGCTCTAAAGATCTGAAATAGGTAATTCTTATGAAAATGGGGAATAGCTTGTTCTGAATGAATTTCCTAGATGATCTTGTTGTATATAGTGAGAGGAATTTTTCCCGCCACAATTTTTAAGTATTCACTATTATTCTTAGTTTGTACCGTCAAAATAATTATTCTTAGTTTAGTTTGTCAAAATAATGAATTTAAGTTAAATGTCCACAAGAGACAGGCGTGCTGAAGGTCATATTTCAAACGCAGCTTATTAGCAAGTAAAAAAGCCTGGTGATTGTTTGTAATTTAATTACGGTAATTAATTTATTAACGATATTGTAATTAAATAATTTTTTGTCCGGACTACAATGTTTCGCGTGCTAAAATTGACTGAAGTTGATTTATTTTTGTTGCTTATTTTATTTATTTTTATTTTTAGGAGGAAGAAGTTATCGAAGTAGCTAACAGACGAATGTCTATGCCAGATTATGATATTTTGGATGTCTATTCAAAGGACTGGGACATTTGCAGTGCAAAAAAATCAAATGAAGAGAAACGCCCAAAACCAAGAGAAACTTCAAGGGTTCCGCTGGTAAAAGTGCAATTTAAAAACTACATCTTGGAGTACCTACGATCAAAATGCAACAAGATTGAATCATCATGGAAAGCCCTTGGTTTGAATCCAGATAATCAGGAGTTGTGGACGCCAAGTCATAAATCTTTAGTAGGGGTTACGGAAAAACAGCTGATGGACTTTTTGGAATGCATACCGGACTTGTTTCAGAAATCCTTGATGAAACCGGGTAAGAGTAACCGTGTATCGATGAAAGATGTGGTGGCACACATGGGCTGGTACAGAGGGACTGGGGGATCTGAAGTATCAAATGCTAAAACGAGTACAAAAAAAAGAATATTGCTCAAACTTATTGACTTCAGGAACGATATTTTCATAGACTGAAAATTATTTAAGGATTAGAACTTTTATAAAAAAAAAAATCAGGTACATTCAAATGTAAAATTAAAATATAAATTTAATAAATAACAAAAGGATTTAATTTTTTCAATTTTATTCAAAATGAAAAATAAATTTGTCTGCTTTTAGTATTTAAAATACGTGAAGCTCCGAAAATGGCTGATTAAATTAAAACAAAAATTTGTATGCTCTTAACTTTCCTTCTGAATGACACCAAATCAAGTTTAATTTGTGCTTGACCCTTAAAATAGAAGAAGGACCCTTAAAGTGCTTCACTTGGCATCCTTGCATTTTAGACCGCCGTTAACTGACATTTGATTTTGCTGAGCCTTCATCCGACTTCGTGCGATTTTTTAAACTTAAATGTTTGTTTCAATTGTCATTCTCAATATTTCAGCCAACACACAATTTAGCTGTGGGAGAAGTAACACAGCCTAATTGGCTGAAACAACATATAAAATTAGACCTTGAATTAAAATAGAAATTCTAATAAATTTAAGTTGCGCTTGTTCTAAATTTATCTAGTACTACTAGGCAACGCTGAACTGTGAATTTTGCCAATAGCTCTTGTTTCCTATTATACTCATTTCGAAATCCATAGTTTTTTTGTTTATGTTTTTTTCTTTTACCTGTTTCCTTTATCCTGGCCTTCGGATACATTTTCAAAGTTTTAGGATAATATAACGCTAGAAAATATTTTGATACATTTCTCTTTAAAATGTCAGGCTTAATTTCCTTTCCTGAAGCCACGAGGGGGACTATATTACAGCCTCTTTTGTTATGTTTTCTTGAAATTTTATTCCGTGGATTGTAGGACAGTTGCGGATGTCCAGGGTTGCCTGAAACGAATTAGTCACAGTAGAATTGTCTCTAAATTCAACTAGTTTAAATTGAAAGTCAAAATTCGGAAGTCGAGAAATAAGTGTACCCAAAACTTTAATAGAAAAGTGTTTAAAAAAAGACTTTGAGTTGCGTTCTAATGGGAAGGGAACTCATCTGTGGATTTTAGGAGAGGTGTGGTGGCCCAGGGTTGCCTGGAACGAATTAGTCACAGCAGAATCGTCTCCAAAATTGACTGGTTTAAATTACAAGTCAAAATTCAGAAGTCAAGTAATAAGTGTCATTGCAAGTTGTACCCAAAACTGTTATAGGTTATTGTTTAAGAGTAGAACTTGAGTAGCGTTCTAAGAGGAAGGCGTTCTAAGAAGCTATTCAATCACACTATATTTGTGTTTAAATTAAGTGGTTTAAATTGGAAGTCAGATTTCGGAAGTCGAGAAACTAGGGTCACGACAAGTAGTACCAAATCCGCGTCGCTCCCATTTGATGATTAGCTTATGGCATTGATTTCTTATTGGTACTGCAGGCCTTTAATTCGGGTTTAAATCAGATCCGTCAAAGTCTAAGCTAGGTTCTGATTGGTAGATCATTTTTAACTGATTGGATAGATCATTTGTATTCTTATGTTAAGTAGCGCACCTTACGGGAGGACAGTATGAAGCCACTTTAACCCTTACTAGTGTTTAAGCGCATGTATATTTGTAGGAGAGCCAGTCGGTGCTATCTGTGGCCAAAGTATCGGTGAGCCAGCAACACAGATGACTCTGAAGACGTTTCACTTTGCTGGCGTTGCTTCTATGAATATAAGTCAAGGTGTTCCTCGTCTTCAGGAAATTATGAACAATGCCAAAAACATAGCCACGCCCCTTATAACTGCTAAGCTTTCGGATCCCTATGATGAGAGGGCTGCTAGAAGAGCTAAAGCTTTACTTGAGAAAACTACTCTGGGGCAGGTATAATTTTTTTTATTGATTTCTGTTTGTTCTATGTCCCCGAAAACTGCTAATCTTACTGCTCCGTATGGTGAGAGGGCTGCTAGAAGGGCTAAATCCTACTTGAGAAAACCACTTTGGGTCAAATATGCTGTGTTTTCTTTGTTTTCTATTTGTTTCTATTTTGATAATGGTCATTCTTTGATTTGCTTTAATTTTTATTTTCTGCATTTATATGTGATTTTAATTTGGCTTTGCTTTCAGAGATATGATTCGGGTATAATCATTCTCCGATTTTCTTTTCTGTTGTCACTGGAAATATAAAAAAAAAATATCCTTTCTGCAGCTTTTTCCGGCCTGTGTCATTTCATGTTCTGCTGGTTTTGATGGACAATTAAATTACAAACAAGTTTTTTTTTCAACTGAAAGTAAGGAGCAACTTTAAAAATTAAAACGAGCAGAAATTAATCCGTTACGTGGAAGAGGCTGTCAACTCCTCATTACCTCCCTCTTTACGCTAAACTTTGACTCATTGTCACAAATTTGCTTTTTAAATTAATAAAAAAAATTTAATGTAATGAGCGAGGTATTGAGGAGGAGACAGCCCCTTTCATGTAATGGAATAATTTCTGATCGTCTTAAGTTTTAATGTTGCTCCTTACTTTCAGTTGAAAAAAAACTTTTTAATTTCTGATTATTTCTCAAATAATACCGGGAAATCCATGATACAACACATATTAGCCACACTGTCATGATATTTTTATTTAATTTTTTTCTGGGGGAGGGGGGGGGGGCAGTCCCCCTCATATACGGAATAATTTCTGCCCCTTTTAAGTTTTGATGTTGGTCCTTACTTCCAGTTGAATTGTTTTATTTAGTTTTTTTACGGTCTTTAAAATAGTGCCAGAAAATTCCCTCTCCTGATCTAAAATTTCTCCTGGGAGGTTCCCCCGCAAACTTCTCTTCCCATGGAAAACTTTTCATGGAAATTCCCCTCCCTTGCAAAATCTCACCTCAAAATCACTCAAATTTTGGTGGTTAATCGTGATTTCTTGGTAGAATTGGAAAAACATAATTGGTTTAGAATTCAATATCAGCCTTAATAAAGACAGGCTCTTCACATAATCATATGTTTCCAACCGGTAAAAAAACTTCGTATGAGGACTAATTTGCGATGCTTTAGAGTTCCAGGAACAGACGTTGTTGATACCAAAGCGACCATTTAAACCTTATGGTTATCTTCAGCTATGGTGGTTGATTTTAGAGTAAGCCGACATGAATTAACGAATGAGCCTCTGGGGGAGGGGGGGGGGGGTTAAACCCTGTACCCTCCCCCCTCCCCTGTGGATACGTCCTTGCCTAGAGGAACTAGACTAACTTATCTAAGCCCCATTTATAATGAACTTTTTAATTCCCATCTTTCATGTTTTTTTCCCCGCAAAATCATATTTTGCAACCTCGTATGGTTTGTAATAATACCATGCCTCGTAAGAGATTAGTTCTCAAAAAAGCATTACATAAAATAAATCTCCAATTGAAAATCTGAATAGCCGAATTTTTATTCAGTTGTCTGTTCAGTGTTGCTTGGAAAGGGGCTCTTTATCTTAGTGTCTGTTTTATGGTTTGTCTTTTTGTATTGTCCTCAAAGTTTTATTCGGATTTTGTAGTTTTATTTCTGAACTAAGTACGATTGACTGGAGGCATGATTGCCAACCCTTGTGATTTATCAGTATTTATAGTGATTTTTTATAGTGCCTAAAAACAAAAAATTACTATATCAACACATAAATCACTTGATTATTGAAGAAAATCGCTAAATCAACCAAAAAAAATCCCTAAAATATAGTTTTTTTTTTCACCGGGTGGGAACCATGAGTTAAGGTATTGGTCGAATTATTTGCATTGTATTCTTTTTTTTTCTTTGCTGGCTGTGATTATTCTCGTTTCTTTTCTTCGTGACAACATTTCTTTTTGTCAATATTTGCCAGTATGGTCACGAAAATCATTTCAAAGTGAGTTTTGTCACTTTCTATCTATTTCTATCTATATCTATCTATTTCGCGATCCGTTAAAATTTGCTTGCGAAAATGTTAAAGAAAATTTGTACTTGTGTATTATACCACCAACACTTAAGTGCTTCCTTTAAGTAGAGTCTGTTTCTCTGATGCTCAATCCTAATGAAATATCTATAAATTATATTATAATTTATAGAAATGTTTAGCTCTCGTTCACACCAGGTCATAGACGACGATTCGTAGACCCTCAAATAAATGAAACGAACTGCAGTAACGAATGGTATTTTACTGTGAGCAAACCGCGTATTGGTATACAAACCAACTTTTTTTCAGACATGCCCTACTTGTACATCTCCAACGAGGCATTTTATCGAAAGAGTATAAAGTCATGTTGTGTCCATTGACGCACTGTTTTGTTTTGGGCAACACTCCCTTATCCTGGAAAAATCTAATTGCATCTTTTTCAGTCTTTGGCAAATCCCAAATTTTCATTTTAACATCCATTGTCAGACACTATTCTCTATCAATACAGATCGCAAACTAAATGAATTTCACACATGGTCATAAAAACCGGTTCTACCTAGGTTCTACTTAAATGAAGCACTTGAGTGTTGGTGGTATAATACATAAGTACCAAAAATTTAACTTGGATCGTAAATGAAAAATTACTTTGCATGCAACATAATTTAGTAAAGATGATGGCAGCTTCGCAGCTCAGTGTAGAATTTGCACTTTGAATGTAAATTCTGTTTCCAGGCAGCTCAAATTAAAAAAAAACAAAAAACATTGAATTAGTTATAGACATGTCAATTGTAACATTGATGGATTGCTTAATTTCATATTAGCAGTTAAGCTTCTTTTTCGAAAGATGGCAAGCATTCTTTTTACATAGGGTAAAGATTTTTTAGCTCGCAGTTGTTTTTGCTCAGATTCATCATCGCCATTATAGATAGCAGTACTAATTACAGTTTCAAGACCTTTAATTTCAGGAAATCTCATTAGTCATGAGCTTCATCACCAAGCAAAGTTTTGCACTTTCGGATAACTTAAAAATATTTGTCCTTGGGTTACACCACATCACTTAAGATTAAAAAGACGCCGTATATTTTGCAACCTATCTTGTGATAACTAGCCCAAACCCTTGTCTGATATACCACTAATTTTTTAAAACAGTCTCGGAGTCACAATTTCTCTTTTCTGAATCTAGGACCATAAGCCGTTGTGTGATTTCACTTTTCTTTTATTTTAGTAGAATTAATTATTGATTTATTTTAAGATTGCCCTAGAGGTGGATTACCGACAATCCTGTGATGGTGCTTGTGTTCGAGTCAAAATTGACATCAACCGTGTGCGACTTCTTCAACTTCATTGTAACATTTATTCTATTGCTGAGTCTATTAGTAAGTCAGTATTTCAGTAGTTGAGTAAAGGATGAGACTTATAAATCATCAAATTAAGTGTTACTGGTAAAATATTTTAATATTAATCAAAATATAAACGACTAATCAGCAACACGCCAAAAGCTAAGCTTTCAGGGGTTGCGCTGTTGTGAAAACAATGAAAACCAAAATGGAAAAATAATAATAAGATAAATATAGCTATATAAAATATAATATATATATATATATAAATATATAAAATTAAAAAATGTATATATATATATATATATATATATATATATATATATATATATATATATATATGGATGAAACCGTGAATTAAAATAAACTCAATCGAAATTTTTATTTCATCACCAAGAACAATATAACTTTTTCATTCTTTTTTTCTAATTTTTCTTTGCTGAATGTTTTTGAATATCTATTTATTTATTTTATTTTTAGTATTCGGGAAATAGTAGTAAAGTTAAACTGAATACAAGTGGGGCTGGAGTAAATTTTTTCAACATTTTAGCGAAGTTTATAAAATAGGTTTCTACCTTAAGTTGACTTACCACCCATCAGGTTCCATTATTTACAGTTACCAGATCATATATTACGCTCGTATTTAACTTATTTAGCTTGTAAATCAGTAGAATCGGGAAATTATTAAAAAGGCTGAATATTGACGTAATCGTGTTTCTCAAAATTCTCGGAAAATTTAATTCGGAAGAAGAAAAAAGTCAGGTAAGGCAGACTCTTAGCTTAATTTGACATATTACTCAGCATATTCTTCATCACCTACCTTACCCTGCTTAATGAAGTCGGTAAGTAAGTTAGGAAATTCCTGAGGAGGGTCAATTCAATTTCTGTTTAGTTTCTTCCAAATTTTTTAGTTGTCTATCGCTAAAAAAAAAAAAAATGCAAACGTTTAGATCGAGTATACATACTGCTCATTACCACTTTTGTTATTAGCTTTTCATTAGTAGGCTTACTTCATTCAATCTGTTGGTTAATAGTGAAAGGAAATTTTTCTCCCACAATTTTTGCAATGTTGATCCAAAAAAAAAACTATGTAATGCAAGCTCCCAGCTTACCTCATTGCGCTTACTTCATTAATTTGGTAGGTAACCCCCACCCCTCCCCTGGAACCTTTTAATTGCTACGATTTTTCAGTTTTATTTTGCATATTAAGTGTCTAAATTATGTATAATCAAGCCCTGTGAAACATTTTTGGACTAGGTATAAATTTTTCTTGTGCAAAAAATAGGACCGCATCCAGGGGTCTTGGCCCCCCTCCCGAAGCTTGAGATTATTTTCCATATTTTGACATAATTCACGCATTTTTTCCAAATTGTTTTTGCTTACTGTTGACGTCTAATGATTAAAATGTGCAAGAATGTGCAAGTGCAAATGTGCAAATGTGCAAGTCGATTGAAAATTGCTAGCTGGTGTTGGGCAATGGAAAAGGGAGCAATGCAGAAGGAGGCAAAACAGGGACCGGGGGCTTATATGTAACATAGAAGGGACGTTATCAGTTTAAGCTAATGACCCATTCATATAAGGACTATTTTATCGTCTTTTCTGTGACATGGTAAACACTTATTGGGTTGTATGTCTCTAATTCTTCTCTTTTTACGTTTTTTTCTTAATTTCACTTGTTCCTTTTGTTTTTTTCTGTTTTATGTCAAAGGTTTATTAATCGAATTCATGGCTTTCTTTTGCTTCAAGCGCTTGTTTCTGTTTTTATATTTTCTTACCTCGAAGTGGGGAAATGATAAGGAGAAATTCTGAACCCAAGCTATGATTTTGAAATAGCAATATAATGTGTTTAATCTTTTAAGTGTCCCTGTTTTATTGAATAATTCTATGTTAAAAATCCTTCTCTTAAAGATAAGCTTAAATTAGCCTTTTAAGAGAGACTATACAGGAAACATAATTCAACTGCACTCCCACTAGATAAACTCCTTGCTTTACTCCCCCCCCCCCAAACCCTGCTAATTTTTGTCGATGTGCAGATATGATAAAGTACAGTATTGTTCCCAGCTTGAAGATTAAAATGTTCAGAAGCCAAACAGATTAACTCTGAATTACTTGAATTGACTTAAGGGTTCTGCCGCGTTGGAGGCGGTGTAAAGAGCGTCGAAACTGTGCTCTTCCAGGCTGACTGGTCTATTGCTAAGAGTGGTGCATTGTCAACAGCCATATTAGCTATCTCTAGGAGTTGATTGTAGCTACTCTTCTACCTTGTCGGGAGTCTTTCCCTTGGGCGGGACCAGCCATGAGTTTTGGGTGGAAATCGTAGGCTATTTGGGTCGTCGTTGGCGTACGTAGGATGTGCCCGAATCGCCGGAGAGTGCATTCCAGGTAGACATACAGGGGCCACTTTGATCAAGGAGGTTTAAACTATGGCCATTTCTCAGTCCAGAGGCAACCATGGTTTGTGACAGGACAAAAGATAGTTTATCATCTGAGGCAGCTGCTGCGCTATTCGTTGCTTGGGTTGAGGGTTGCAAGCCCGACACTGACCCTAGGCCTAGATTCTGATCAGAGCCAGGATTTACCTGGATACGGAGAATCCTGGGATGTAACTTCCCCCCGCTTTTTGATGTTGAGGCCATCTAGATAGGAGCGTTTAGTTAGGGGAAGCCGCATTTTCAGAAGCTCATAGTCCGCCTCATTCCGAACGAACTCCATCACCTCCAAACAGATTAACCCCAGTCTATTAGGTTTTTAGAGACTTTAATGTCAAAATACTTAGATGATATTAACTTTATACATTCTTGAAAAAGATTAGCTGTTTAATAGCAACAACAATGTTCGAAGCTGATTTGAAGGAACGTCCGAACTATAATGTTGGGTAAACAATTGCTTTCTGGAGAAAATTTTTCTTATATTTTTTTTGTTGAAATATCTGCTGTGTCGTCGGGTGGGGTGCCTGCTTTAGCGTTGTGAGTAACCTTACGTTTATTGATTTTTTTTTTTAATAATTATTTTGTTTATCAAGTCTTATATTGGTTCAATATCTGTATATTTCTTAATTGTATTTTCTATCGTTTCGTCTGTGCATAACGAGCTCGTCTCTTTGCCAAATATTTTTATATTTAGTATGTTATGTATGTATGATAGAAAAATAAATAAATCTGAACCTTTAAATTTGTTTTTAGAAATTTCGTCCAGAAAGCACTTGATTATGTGAATATATAACTACATTACGAACAAAATCCCCAAATTTTCCCACTTGATGATCGGCAAAATTAACTAAGGCATCTTCAGTGGGTCATCATCTTCTACATATTTTCTTGTATTCTTATTTTTTAAGAAACTTTTGGTTTGGCATCTGATTGACTCAAATAAAGAAAAAAACATCCAAAAACCTTTTTACGATAAAAGGAATTTCTTTTTCTTTCAGGGAGTTCAAAAATCCTCAAAAGTGCGAGACTTGATGTAGATGACCCCGTATCTATAGAAGACAACACTATAGAAATCGACATATCGCACACTAAGCTTAGAGGTGGTCCAGAGGCTGCAGCCGCGATCTTCCGCAGCAACTTAGCCGCTATTCCCATATCAGGAATAAATGTTCGTCGGTGTGTTATATCAAAAGAAGGAGGAAAGATGGAGCTACTTATTGAAGGGCTAGGAATGAGAGAGGTGCTAGGAACTCCCGGAGTCAATGGTAAAATTAGTTATACTATTTCTCTGCTTTATTAACATTTTTCATTTTTTTTAGATTACTTTAACTAATCTTAAACATATTATTCTGTCTCGCTAAGAATGAATGCCATAATGGTAGTTTATTTATAATTTATAGCCCTCTTTCAGTTTTCAGCCCTTATAGCTAAAAGTTAATTTAAAGCCCCCTTTAATTTACAAACTAGTCAAAGAGCCTATGAATTATGTCAAAAGAAGGAGGAAAGATGGGGTTGAAGGGATAAGAATGATGAGGGTTGCTAGAAACTCCTGGAGTCAATGTTATAATTGTGTTGTTTCTGTTCTTTATTAGCCTTTTTCATGTTTGTATTACTTTTATGTAATCTTAAATATTCTTGTTTTGTCCTTCTTAGGAAGAACGTCATAGCTACAAGATTCTGCATTTGGGCTATTCCATTTATAATTTTTAGCCCTCTTTCACTTTTTAGCCCTTATAGCCAAAAGGTAATTTAAAGCTTTCTTTAATTTACAAACTTGCCAAAGAGCCTATGAATTATATCAAAAGAAGGAGGAAAGACGGGGCGGGGCGGGGCTACTTATTGAAGGGACAAGAATGAGGGGTACTAGAAATTCCTTAAGTCCAGCTAAAAATGGCTACGCCATTTCTCTTCTTTATTAGCCCTTTTCATGTTTGCATTACTTTTCTGTAATCTTTAATATTCTTATTCTGTCCTGCTTAGAGAGAATGTCAACTACAACATTTTACATTTGGGCTATTTAATGGCAATTTATTTCTGGCTTTTATAGCTAAATGATAATTTATGGCTCTCTTTAAAATACAAATTAGCCAAAACGGGCATAAAAAAAAGATAGTGCTTAAGTCTTCTACCCTGCTCCTCCCTTGAAAAGACAATTGAGTTTAAACCTCGGTCGAAGACAATACATGGGAAACCTACTGGATATGTATACAAAATTTGCCACCATTTGAAATCTACTGAGGCAGTACACTAAATTATATTTTTTTTTAATTTGCTTTGCACTTAATTAGGTTGAAAAGTACATTGAAAAGATTACGAAAAAATGCTAAAATAGAAAAAAATCATAATTTTTAAAGGAAGTTTAGATCATTGTGTAAGATGAAGCGTTAATTAATATCGTAATTATGACTCGGTAAATCAATAAGTATGAGACTAGTGAATCCAATTATAAAAACATCTTGTCCTTTGGTACAATCTATAGCTGAAAGCTTGTCACCAAATTGCATATTTTAACGATAGAACTAATTATTCTGTAATATTTGAAATTTTATTATTATTAAAACAAAGTAGAGGGCGCAGTTGGCAGTAATAATTTTTTTGGCAGTAATAAGCAAATTGAATCCGAAATTTTCATTTATCCCATATCTTCATCACTTGAAAATAAAACTAAGCAAACCGAATTTAATTAATTTTAGACTGATTTAAATAAATGAAACTTTTTGTTAATATAGGAAAATGTTGTTATTAAATGAAAATTTTATTCAAATCTGGCCTGAAAATATTTGGGAGACGGGGGGGGGGAGCGAATCAAGAAGTTGCGCTGGGTGCAAGAGAGGCCAGAACCGCCACCTTAAGTAAGGCATGTTTAAATCACAGTCTTATGGAAATCCAAGGGTTAGACGGACACAGCGTATTCTTCATGTCTTTTGCCAGCGTATCAGCGGCAACATTATGGTGTTTCTTTCCATAAAAGGCGGTGCTTTAGTGGCAAATATTTCAATTTTGTAAAGCTTGGACGCTCACAGAAGAAAATTTGATTGACCAATCATCGATAAGTGTTTTAAAAATATTGGGCTATGTTAAACTTTTATTCTCTAGACTTCGATATATAAAGACTGAATACATTTAATGCTGGACTAGTGGAAATATTTGCTATAGGGTCCATAGCTAGTATTTCCACTAGTCCAGTATTAAATTTATTCCGTTTAATTGAGTTGAATCCTCGAAGTTAAATAAACCACTGCAAAAAAAAAAAATGCCAAAACAATCTAGAACTCTTGGATGAAAAGTTGACTTGGAAAATTTTACTTAAGATGAAGAGATAAAATCCGTTAATTGTACTTAGGGGATGTTTCCTGTGAAACATGAGATTTTGAAACAAGCCTACAGCTGGAGCTTGCACCAAAAGGACAAGATACTTATATAATTGGGTTTATTAGTTTAAGATCCATCCATTCGCCGAGACAGTTATGATATTACTTCTAATTATTACTTAAGAAATTAGACATTCTTACTTTCACATGTTTCTCACGCATTTTTGACGTATATTTTAATCTAAAAAAAGGGAAAGTGAATTTCAGAAAAGTAATTTGGTAGATCAATGTGTATGTTCATTACCTTAAGATTCCTAAGATCTGCATAAACCCTAAGATCTTGGACCAGTGCCGCCCCCGAAACTTAATAGTAATTTAAAATTAAAAGCTTTTAATTTAAGTAATTAATTCAATTTAATTTAAAATATAGGAACAGTAATCTAAGATCTAGGAACAGTTTCTCCCTCGAAACGTTCCTGAGGGGCAAATTTAAACGTTTGAAGGGATTTTAGTTAATCTTTACGTACTTTCTTGTTTTGTTAGAGATGGGTTAAGGGACGTTTCCTGTGAAATATGAGATTTTGAAACAAGCCTACAGCTGGAGCTTGCACCACAAGGACAAGAGACTTGTATAATTGGGTTTATTAGTTTAAGATCCATCCATTCGCCGAGACAGAATTATGATACTACTTCTAATTATTACTTAAGAAATTAGATATTCTTACTTTCACATGTTTCTCACGCATTTTTGACGTATATTTTAACCTAAAAAAAGGGTAAGTAATTAAAAAGTAATTGGCTAGATCAATGTGTATGATCATGACCTTAAGATCCCTATGATCTTGGACCAGTGCCACCCCCGAAACTTAATAGTAATTTAAAAATAAAAGGTTTTAATTTAAGTAATTAATTCAATTTAATTTAAAATCTTGGAACAGTAATCTAAGATCTAGGAATAGTTTCTCCCTCGAAGCGTTCCTAAGGGGCAAATTTAAACATTTGATGGGATTTTATAGAATCTGTCCGTACTTTATTTTTTTTTTTTTTTTTTTGTCTTTTTTTTAGATGGGTTGAGCTTAAGATAGGCTAACCAGTTGTAGTCCCAACCGCCTCTAAACCTGAAAATCTTTTGTGTACGTTAAACTAGGAGGCAGTTATGAACTTTCCACAAACGTGGAACGTGGGCACGGTGGAACTATTGAGTTCAAACGTGTTTCTTAACTATATATCTAACTATAATCTCTAACTATATATCTCTAACTATAGTTAACTGTAACTATATCTCTTGTAGGGATAGGCGTTACTTATATTTGTCCGTGTAATAGCTTTAAGTAATTCAATGTATTAGGTGTTACCAATATACTTATTTATTATATAGTTGTTTTTTTCTAGCCTATGGATTTGAATGAGTAGTCGTAAAAATTTGAGAGAGGGCTCATTTGATCGCAAATTAAAAATTGCAATGCTAACTAGCTGCCCATAAAGAATAATGCTGTCAAATGGTACTGGCGGTTGATATATGTGAAAAATTTAATTATAAGTAAATTCATTATGTGTCTAGAAATTACCGCTTAGAAGTCATGTCAGTGAACTCAATTGAAAAAGAGATACAAAAGGGATAAATGGATACATACCAAAAGGGATAAATTGAAAAAGAAAACGGATTGCTGGTTTCGTATTTTAACGTACTGAGGATCTGGTGGAAAATAAGAGCATGGGAAAATTTTGAGGACATTTGGGTATCTATTTATTAGGGGAGTCTTCTTTTTCTTCAATTTTTATAGTAGATAAGCATTTCCAGAGTTATCTAAGAATTCGTCGAATCGGCTTCTTAATAAGCTTTCTAAGAATTAGTCGAATTGGCTTCTTAATGAGCTTTTTAAGAATTAGTAAGCTTTTGCTTCTTAATGAGCTTTCTAAGAATTAGTCGAATTGGCTGCTTTAAATGTCGTTTTGTGGCATCACTCCATTTTTAGATAATTTTTATATGAAAGAACAAAATTAAGAGTCAAGAGGTGGGGAGACTAAAATTGACAATATTCAAAGTGCCTAAACAGAGTTTTTTCGGGAAAGAATCAAGTTACCAACACATAAAAAAGCACTATTTAGAGGGGGGAGGGGCTCTTATTTTTCACTTTTTTGGGAGAATAAGTATATGTAGTTGGTATAAAGTTCGAAAAATATGATCTACAATGATTTCTAGAGTAAATCATCGCTTTTTTATTGTTTACATGCAAATAAATAAACCAAGTTATTTCCCCTGCAAATAAACCAATGCTAATGCTTAATAAGTTTGGCTTGCGGCAAGCCAGGAATTACCACGATAGTAAAATCCTTGTTGAATAGTTTTTTTACACATTTTTGTATTACAAACTCATACGAAATATTTTTGATTAGAAGAAATATCCTCTTCAGAAATTTTGGACAATGTGACTCAGAAACAAGTTAATGCTTATCCTGTAGATTTGTATACTTTAGGATTTAATCATAAGGATGTTAAATATATTTGTATCCAAATAGATTGATATAAAAAATGTAAATTAAATATATGCACGTGATGGCGTATCCCCAGTGGGAGGATTTGGAACCATCATGTATGAAGGATGACTGGTGACTCTGTATCTAGATTTTTGGGTGCCACAAGTGCCACATGATGAATTTAGGCATGAGGTAAGCAGGGTAGACGTTCAAAAGGCGAGGATTTGTGAGTTTCGGTTCCCTCTTTTTGAAAACAACTTATATCGAAAAAACTGATTTTAAGAATCATTACTAATCAGTTTCATAACTATTAATTTTATCAATCAACAAAAATATTTCAGTGTAAGAAAATTTTGGGGGAACATGACAGTCCCACGTCCGCAAATGAGGAGGGTTAGACTGTGGGCTTGCTACCCACACCCGAGACCTTGAACGCAGCACTAAGGGACAAAAGACTTGTAACCAAAACGTCTACAACAACCTCAGATATATTATCTCCCCGGATAACGACCCCTGCTTGTCCCCGGACTCTATTTTGGTCTGAGAAACAGAATCGAAAGATAGGCTTTTGGAATGTGAGAATAATGAACCAGATATCCGAAACAGAGCAAGTTATTACAGAGATGAGACAATATCTCATAGATATAATCGGTCTCAGTGAAATGAGTTTGACATGAAATGGATTAGAGAAGTTTGGTGATGGATATGTTATTGAATTTAGCGGTCACCCTTTCGTCCACCGCGCTGGAAAAACTGGAACTCAATTAGTGAACGCATAATGACAGTTCGATTAATATCTAATCATACAAAATTAACCATCATCGCCTGCTATGCTCCGACTAACGAAGCTAATGATTAAAAGAAGGATGTTTTCTTCTACATGCTGGAATCAGTCACCAAAGATGTTCCCAGGCTTGATATAATCTGTGTGGTTTGCGATCTAAATGCTAAAGTCGGTGCAGACCGCTAGTGCTGCCCTGAAGTTCTGGGCCCACATAGCATGAGAGGGATAAACGAAAATGGAACACTGCTAATTTATTATGTACTAAGCAGTGAATTCATAATAGGCGGTAGTATGTTCGAACATAAAACGATTCACAATTACTCATGGGAATCCCCGATCCCCGATCGCCGAATAAAGAATCAAATTGACCATTTCCTAATATAAAGACGTTGGAGAAGTAGCGTTTTTGACGTGAGGGACTTTAGAGGAGCGGAGAAACTTCTGTTCAGCGCTACATAATAAATTTGAAGTGTTAAACCTGCTTGACGGAGCTGGTCACTGATGTTGAAAACCTGTGGATGTCAGTCAAGAGTGTAAATCACGATATTGCAAAGACCAACCTTTGCTTCAAGAAAAGAATGAAAGAAGAATGGATATTGGATAATGCCTAGAAATGTATCAGTAAGCGCGAAGAGACACAGACGCTTATCCTGAATACTTCGAGTCCTGAGTAAAAAGCCCAAATACAACTCCGTTACAAAGAAGAAGACTGAGAAAAGAAGTGCTATGAACTGTCATTGTGAACTGTGAAGTGCTATGAACTGTCAATTGTGAACTGTCCACTTATGGACTAACAAACGAAATAGTGGGAAATTAATTAAATAGACTATTCGTTATAGACTATTTGATAGTCTATTAATCAAATAGACTATCAAATAGACCTTGTAAAAGATGAAAACGGAGGGATAATCTTTGATCCACAGAAAGCTGACGAGAGATGGGCCTCACATTTTGAGAGAGTTTTTAAGTAGACCCAGACCTAATGTTCCAGAAACAGTACCAGATAACTATTTCTTACAAATTTACGTAAATGCTGACCCACCCAGCACCGAAGAAGTGATGATAGCTGCGAAAAGGCTGGAAAATGAACGTACGCCTGAACTCGATAGGATCACGGCAGAGATACTGAAGACATCCCTTCGAGTGTCCCTAACGGTTTAGACTGCTTTCCTAGTGGTCATGTGGAATAATGGAAAATCCCAAAGGATTGGGCTTGGGGCATACTGTTCAAACTTCAAGAAGGGCGATGCGCTAATCTCTGTTCGATGCCTAGTAAAATAATAGCCAGAGTCATATTACAACGCCTAAAAACAGCGCTAGGCTCACACCTCAGGGAAGAGCAACACGGGTTTTGACTTAGTAGGTCTGTCTCTGATCTTATTTTCATTCTTTGATTAATGACTGAATGAGTCCCAGGATTGGGACACAAAATATACATGCTCTTCATTGATTTTGAAAAAGCATTCGATTCTATTGATGATTTATGAAATATTACGGAACATACCTGATAAAATAGTTAAAATTATAATCGCACTTTATGAAGATAGCGAAAGCTGTGTGCTAAGAGAAAATGGGAACACGCGTTTCTTCAAGATAATGTCTGGTGTCAAACAAGGATATGTTCTATCCCCATTCCTGTTTGTTATTATTACGGATTATATTCTACGGTAGTCTTCAGGCTTTTAAGTGAAGGTTGAAAGCCGACAGATCTCTGGCTTGGACTTTGCTGATGACGTTGGTCTTCTTGAAGAAGCAAATCAGCGACTGTCTCGACGAGATGAAAGGGCCAAAAAAGTGGGGCTTACAATGAACGTCAATAAGACAAAGAACATTGGCACATCTGACTCTCCTGCTTCCACTGAAATGCAAATATAAAGCAATTGGACAGGTCAATGAATTTAAGTACCTCGGGAGTTGGGTTGAATAGAACGGTGAAATAGCCAATGAAATCAAGAGGGAAATTTTGACAAGCAGCATTGTCTCTTAATAAGTTGAAACCAATCTGGCGGAGTAAGAAATACTCTATGCGCTTGAAGCTCCGCCTCGTGAATAATAATGTGATGTCTATTTTCCTCTATGCAAGTGAACGTTGGAAACTAAATGTCCAACTGGAGAAACGCGTCCTTGCCTTTGAAAACATGTGCCTTAGAAGAATGCTGAACATATATTGACAGGAAAAGGTCACCAACCTAGAAGTTCGCCAGCGAGCCGGTGGACCATTAATTACTGACCTTCTGAAACGTAGGTTATGGTCGCACCTTGGCCATGTCCTTTGTATGCCAGAGGATCGACTCCCATGTACAGTTTAGGAGTGGTACCCTGAAGGGAGGTGCAAACAAGTTCGATCAAGACACCTTACGCTGGCAGTATCTACAGGATCTGAGTAGAGGGTCGTGTCTCATCATCCAAAGTGGGAGGACCTCAGGACTGCATTTCAGCTTCATGATGTCTGGCGATGATTCGTAGACACCCTATGCGCCATTCCTGGCTCTGGAGGATATAAGGTCTAAGGAAAAAAAATGGATCTGAGAAAATCCCAAGTGAGGATATGCCAGTATTAGCATTTATGTATATTTTTAGTATCTCCATGAATTTAACGGAACATTCTAAGCCATGGTTATCTAATATCCTGATTTTGCCGAAATTCTGAATCCAAAGTACCATTAAAGCTACGAAATTATTTGAGATAAGAAAAATATCAAAAATACTTCATTTTTCAATATTTGATAATCTTGTGGGGGAAACAAAATATTTAGTCAGTAAACTATCTTTTGCTTGTTTTATGGAGATGCCTAACTAAGAAAAAATTATTTATTAATTCATTTAAATTTAAAAACTTGGAAACAAATGAAATTAAAACACTACCCCACCACTATCTGCTCTTTCTTGTTAATGTTCGTATCTAAACATTTTAACAACAATACTTAAGAAAATATTACACATCTCTATCCTTAGATATAGCTCAAAACCTATATTTTGTAGCAAAATTTGTTGAAAGTTAGATATACAGGGCTGACGTAGGGCATTTAAGCTCTTTTTCTAGAAAAATTCAATATTTCTCTAGAATAATCAATACTTCTTTCCTATGGCCCTTCTTTGTAGAAATTAATAGTTTGTTACTGCGGATGAAGGATGACAGATTGTCAAAGATCCTCCTTGTCGGCCAACCATCTAGGGCCAAAAAAAGCAGGTCGTCCCCGAATGGGGTGGGAAGATGTTGCAAGGAAGATTTAAGGATAATGGGAATTTCTTAGAAGGGTGTAAAGAGGG